>NC_069504.1:65016743-65254243 GCF_027579735.1 Bombina bombina | reverse complement strand
ATTGCCCTAGCATTTCACAAGAACTGCTTGTGCAATGCCGCCCCCTGCAGATTCACGGACAATTGGCCACTAGCAAGGGGTGTCAATCAACCCGATCGTATTCGATTGGGCTGATTGCTTTCCACTGCCTCAGAGGTGGCAGACGAGTTAAGGAGCAGCGGTCTTAAGACTGCAGCTTCTTAACTTCTGTTTCCGGTGAGCCTAAATGCTCGCTTGGAAACAGATGCATTGGGGCCGATTGATAAATCGGCCCCTAAGTGCTATTGCATTGTCTTTTTGTCATGCATTTGTTGATTATGCAAATCACTGTATTTACTGGTCATTTAATGGTGCCAGTTGGTCAATTTTTTATGTAATGTAAATTTTAAATGTTGTATAAAAACTGTAACAATGTAAACCACCTGCTCTGTATCTGATATGGGAATGTTCACTACATCTGTCAAAGGGTGCAAAAATATGTAAGCTCCAAGATGGCAGCCCCCAGTATGAAAATGCAAAGCTTCACCAACTGGCACCTGTAAATGGTTAAAATAAGAAAAAAAAAATAAAGGGATATTAAACAGAATGTTTCATTGCTGTAATAAACAAAGCACTATGTATTGACTTATTTTAAATAGAAATAATTGCAATATGTTTTATTAATCTATTTAAATGGATTTTACTTTTTATTTATGTTTTTGTGCAGTGCCCCTTACGTCTTGTCACAGCACTACAAGGTTGCTGTGGTCTCTACAGGAAGCTTACCTTGCATGATGTCATAAAACTTCCAGAGTTGGTTTAGTATTAAGTGAATAGACTATATAAACAGAGAGTCAGATTTGCTCATGTTCAGAACTGACAGAATGCAATTTAAGTTTGAAAAAGGCCTCTATTCATCATCCTGAGGGCAGAGGCTACAGTGAGAAATTATAAGTGCTAATTTTGCAAGAAAACAAGTAAGTTGGCTACTGTTTTTTTTTTTTTTTTTACTTCAACAGTTTAATGTCTCTATAAACCATTCACCAAAAAGGAAAAATATAATGTTATGTTTATACACTGGAATTTTTGATTAAACCTATATATATATATATATATATATATATTCCACTGGGTTGTCCCCACTTGTAGCGCAAAAATGTTCTTCAACAAAGGATAGGCAGTAAACTGAGAGATAATTCACACAGTGTCTACTATTCACAAATGTCTCTTTAAGAAAAGTGCTATAAAGCAGGTGTGATCAGGATTGCTTTCAAGCAGTGATCAAGTGCGCAACTGCACGAAACATGTCTGCATGTGGTTCAGATCACTGACACTGTGTTTTTACATATTGTGCTTTATTACAGTCGTGTGTAGGCTGTCATGTTTTTACTTTTGATATCACAATAAAGGAAGTTTTACTTTTCTTTGGAGAGGTTTTTTGCGCTACAAGTGGGGACAACCCAGTGGAATATACTTTATTTACTCAGACGCTGATTACAGACCGGCTCAGTCTCCACAGCTGCAGATCTCCATACACTCTGATCCAATTGCTCCCCAGCGTGTTACCGGACAGTGAGCGATATACAGGTACCTTTGAAATTATATTGCTGATAGTCTATGTGTGCACTTTTTACTTACCAAGTGTTCTATTGCATACTATGTCTGTTGATTGAAGTATGAGCAGCCACATTAGACCAAATGTATTTCTTTCCACTGAAGCACGAAGCTACAAACAGGTGCAATCTGTGGTTCATTAATGGCAACAGAAACTAAGCTGTTTGCACCAGGAAAGCATAATTGAATATACCTGACTTACAAATGAAACTGTGATACACGGTTTAAAGGGGAGATATATAAAAGGGATTAAAGAAGAAAAAGAGATTAGAACTGTACTTAAATATACACTAAGGTGATTGGATTTATTGCAATTTCTGATCTCTAAATATTCAAAAGTAACAGCCTTACACACAATAAAGCACTAATTTACACATAAATTATTTATGTGAGTACTCCATACTGCCTAAAAATCCTTGAACAAATATGGATAATTCAAGTGAACCAAGTTATGTGTTGGGAGACTTTCAGGATGAAGTATCTGAAACTTATAATCAAATAATACACACTATAGACAGTCTTTTCTTCGAAATGGATTCCTTAAGAAAAAAGGATATTAAACTGGATCTAGATCTCAAATCTTTTTCTATTTACAAACATGAACACAGAATACCAAGAGGTCTTCGTATAAGAAAATTTCCATCCTTTGTGATTATGGATACAGAATTTATCTCCAAATGGAACAGCATTCTAGATGCATGTTCATTTGCATTAATTGATTTGCTTATGGAGCACAAGAGAAAACAAAAAGCAGAGCTGTTACAGGAGATGAAAGAGGTTCAAAATAAACTTAGAGATTTTCAACATCACAAAGACTTTAAGGAATATGACAAAAAATTTGAAACAACCATGAATAGAAATATGGCAATTTAAGTCAAGAAAAATAACAAGAGACAAAAAAGATTACGATCAGAAACAAGTTTACAGATGGACACAAGAAGAATTTCCTAGGAGATTTCAGAGAAGGCAACAGAGAAGAATACATAAAGGAGGAAAAACTGTGACATTCTCAGACACAGAATATGAATTTGATTAATCTGATAATGATTTGCAGACTGAGGAAGAAACACCAGCAGTATTTCAAGAATTAGAGGTACAAGCTACAACATCAGGATCTCATAAGGAGTCAAAAAACGAGGACCCCCAGACTTTCCCAAGAAAAACAAAAAAACCCATAGAGGAAGCAGGGGCAAGGGCAGCAAGCGGAAACAGATACAACAAACAACATCAGAGGAAAGGACAACAGAAGAAATACATCACGAGATCACAGGGACAGAACAAAAAGAAATAAATGCAGATCTGAGTGTCTGTAATCTGTCTAATGTTACCCTGAACTCCATAGAGATTAATCTTTTGTCCAAAGGTCTCAACTTTGTGCCATCAGCTCAGTTTAATTTGTTTGAAACAGTATTAGACGTTAATAAGTTTGTACGCAAGCTTACTTTGAAAAAACATTTTTTTTCAGAAAGTGAGCATATGACACAGGTTGAGGCTAAAAATGATATTAATGAGAGTGTCACGTCGGCCATTACTGATGTCTTGTTATTTCCTGACTTATGTGCTATTAAAGATTTGCAAGAACTAGCTGAGGAAAGCAATAGGGAATCTATAGACAAGATAATGGAAGAAGATATTAAATTTGGTCACTTAAAGAAAAAGAGCACCTTTTATCCAGTACACACCAGACCTAAGGTGTTAGATATTTTCCAGAAAACAGTGGAAAGTAAGTTAACCCCTTAATGACCACAATGTACCCTGTATGTCACTGGTCGTTAAGGTTTTTTTTAGGACATAAAAGCACAAGTCTAGCAAGAACACACTATTAATGCTCTCCCTCCAGCAGGCTTTGTGGAATAGAGCAGTCTCAACGCTGGTGGCAAGACCGCGCTATAAAACAATCAAGTCCCAAAAAAAGGCGAGCGACATACAGGGTACGTCGCTGGTCCTTAAGGGGTTAAGAATACTACATGAAAAGAATCTTAAAAGTAAAAAAAGAAGGTACTCTAATTTAACAAATAAAGAAAAAGCAGCTTTATTATCTCTTCAAGAAAATAAAGATATAATGATCCGTCCTTCTGATAAAGGAGGAAATGTGGTCATTTTAAATACTGTAGATTACATTAAAGAAGCCAAAAGGCAATTGTCTGATCAAGAAGTATATATCAAACTAGATGGAAATCCCACGAGAGAATTTAGGAAAGAGCTAATTAAAATCACTAAGATAGCTAAACTAAACAATATCATAACTCCTACATTAGAAGAAGTCCTAACTCCAACTAATTCAGTAATTCCAATATTTCACTATTTTCCCAAGTTACATAAAGATTTAGTCTGTCCACCAGGACGACCTATAATTGCAGGTATTAACTCATTAAATGAGCCTTTATCAGATCTGGTGGACACTTTCTTACAACCACTTGTCAAAGATTTACTAAGTTACATACAGGATAGCACATCATTGCTTAATAAGTTACAGAATATCAAATGGAAAGAGAATTACAGATTTCTAGTAGTGGATGTATCATCCTTGTATACTTGTATAGATCACAACTTAGGCATAACAGCCATAGAATTTTTCTTGAACCAATATACTGACTATGAATCAACAAAAGTGTTTATACTTAATGCAATTGAATATCTTTTAACGCATAATTTCTTTATGTTTGGATCAGATTTCTTTCTCCAGAGACGTGGAACAGCGATGGGGGCCAAGTTTGCCCCATCATACGCCAACCTATTTATGGGTTGGTGGGAGCTGTTCCACGTCTTTGGAGAAAGAAATCCCCATAGAGAGAGAATTATACACTTTTTTAGATATATAGACGATTTACTTTTCATTTTTGAGGGAGATACAGATCAAGTAAAAGATTTCTATGCTTATTTAAATAATAACAGATGTGGGTTGAAATTCACAGGAGAACAAAGTACAGAGTCAATAGACTTTCTAGATCTTACATTAAAAGCAGATGTAGAACATGAAAAAATAGTCTCTATACTTTACAGAAAGCCAACAGCAGGCAATACTACACTTTTATACAAATCATGTCACCCTAGACACGTGCTACAAGGAATACCAAAGGGTGAATTCATTAGGGCTAAAAGAAATTGCTCTAATGAGGAAGATTACAACAAACAGTGTAAAATTATTGAAGAAAGACTAAAACAGAGAGGATATAATGAAGGCACTTTAATTAAAGCAAAAGAAAGTGTTCAACAAAAAACTAGGGAGGATTTACTAAAATACAAAAGGAAAGATGTAAAAAGGGACACTGAGAAACCCAGGTTTATAACTACCTATAGTACTGATTTTAAAAACATCAGCAAAATCATTAAAGATACTGTCCCTGTATTATATTCAGATCCAGTACTAAAAACCATAATGGAAGAGGGTGTAGATATTATACCCAAAAGAGGCAAAACACTTTCAAACTACCTCTCTCCATCTAATCTTCCAATAAAAGATAACAAATGCTGGCTTAAAGAAAGAAAGGGATTCTTTAGATGCAGGAGAAATATATGTAAAACTTGTAACCATGTCATTGAGGGCGATACTTTTTCTTCATCTGCTACCCAGCAAGACTATAAAATTAAGTATTACATAAATTGTTCAACTACACATGTAGTATATTTACTTACGTGTGATCTCTGTAAAATTAACTATGTAGGTAAAACCAAGCGAAGCATTAAAGATAGGTTCCTTCAGCACCTCAGATCAATAGAGGATGATGATACCGACACACCAGTGTCAAGGCACTTTAAAAGCCAACACAATTCAGATGTGTCTTTATTAAAAATTCAAGGTATAGATCATGTTCCTCTATGGAAACGAGGAGGAGACAGAGAAGACAAACTTAACAAACGTGAAGTCTTTTGGATTTTCACATTAAAAACATGTAATCCATTAGGTCTCAATATGCGTAGAGACCTTGATCTTTTTGTGAATTAATATATATTCAACAGTTTTTCTTTTTCTTTTTGATAAGATAAATAGAATGTAAAAAGGGAGAAATAATGTATGGTGATCATATAAGTCTTAATCAATTAATTATCTTTATACATATTCTAAAGTCTAAACTTTGCTCTAGAAACAAACTTAACAATTTCTGTATGGTACATTGTGTCATATATAAATTACACTTAAAATAGTTCAAAGATTACAATTTTATCTAGTGATACAAGATATACTTGGGATAAATGAGGCAAAGATATAATGTAATTTTTAATGTATAAAAGTTAATGTATAAAAGTTAACACATATTAACTAACATGATTAGTACACATGTAGAAGAGAAAAAAATTTTCTGCTAATGCATGAAATAACTTTTTGAAAAATGTTCTTCAACAAAGGATAGGCAGTAAACTGAGAGATAATTCACACAGTGTCTACTATTCACAAATGTCTCTTTAAGAAAAGTGCTATAAAGCAGGTGTGATCAGGATTGCTTTCAAGCAGTGATCAAGTGCGCAACTGCACGAAACATGTCTGCATGTGGTTCAGATCACTGACACTGTGTTTTTACATATTGTGCTTTATTACAGTCGTGTGTAGGCTGTCATGTTTTTACTTTTGATATCACAATAAAGGAAGTTTTACTTTTCTTTGGAGAGGTTTTTTGCGCTACAAGTGGGGACAACCCAGTGGAATATACTTTATTTACTCAGACGCTGATTACAGACCGGCTCAGTCTCCACAGCTGCAGATCTCCATACACTCTGATCCAATTGCTCCCCAGCGTGTTACCGGACAGTGAGCGATATACAGGTACCTTTGAAATTATATTGCTGATAGTCTATGTGTGCGCTTTTTACTTACCAAGTGTTCTATTATATATATATATATATATATAGATAGATAGATAGATAGATAGATAGATAGATAGATAGATAGATAGATAGATAGATATAATAAAACAAAATATCCACACTCACTGGGCTTAAAGGAACACTCAATCAAAATTAAACTTTCATTATTCAGATAGGGCATGCCATTTTAAACAACTTTCCAATTTACTTCCATTAACAAAACGTGCACTGTCTTTTTATATTTAAACTTTTTGAGTCACCAGCTCCTACTGAGCATGTGCAAGAATAAGTGTGTATGCATTTGTGATTGGCTGATGGCTGTCACATGGTATATGTATGCATTTGTGATTGGCTGATGGTTGTCACATGGTACAGGAGGAGTGCAAATAGACATAACTTTTAAAATTGTCAGAAAAAAATCTACTACTCATTTAAAGTTCAGACTAAATGCTATTGCATTGTCTTGTTATCTTGCATTTGTTGATTATGCAAATCTACTGTGTTGACTGGTCCTTTAAGTGAAAATACGTTTATAGTGATGTTTCAGGGTACAACACCCCTTCCTCAGTCGTATAGATATAGATAGGTATAGGGCTCCATTTATTAACAGGTGGGACCCAGCCTCACGGCAAGCAGGCAGCAATATGATTGTAAACTATTACACTTCAGGTGGCAGATAGGTTTAGTAGCAGCAGTCTTAGGACCGCAGCTACTTAACTAGAGTTTTAGCTTCGCTCATGCGAACCTGAAACACTGGCGCTCTAAAGCTGCTAACGCCTCCCTTACTCATTAAGGGTAAGCACTTTTACCCTCTCAAAAAAAATCTTGCTGGAACTGCAATAGGCCAGCTGCATGGCTATATTAGATCACATATTATAAACTTATACTATATTTTTATGTTTTAATAGAATATGTTTCTGTTCATTATATTACAATATTCAGGTTATGCTTTGTCAGCTTTGTAGACCATCAGGTGCCTTTTATCTTGGTACTTTCTGTGAACATTTTCAGTATCAATGGAACTTTGTGTTTTCACTGGTTGCTGACATTAAGATGTAATTGGAAAAATTTTTGGTCAAAGGAGAGTAATATAGCACAGTAAATCGAACATAAAAGTAAATATATCAGAAGAAGTACTTACTGGGCCATGAAACAATCCCAGTGCATTAATTCTCATGTTTACAGCTCTCTGAATGTTCGAATAAAACTCCTTTATGATATATGCTAGAGGCCAACTGTAGTATACCTATGATTCTTTCCCTTTATATTCCTTTATCATGAATTCCTTCATCTAGAAATAGCATCTTATGAAAGAAACTTAAAAGAGAGAGACAGAAAAAAAATATGCCCAAGGTAGCGTTTCTACAGTAACCAACAACTATTTCATTCCTCATCTTCCTAATCCCTTAACAACAGTGAGTTTGGCCTGTATTTGATTACCCTTGATCTTTTATATGAATATATGTTGGTACACAATTGCCTGTGTTCAAAAGCATAGCAAAGGGATCTCATAGTTTATTTGAAACCCCCCTTGGGTGACACTTATGTGATTAAATTTATTATTAATATATATATATATATATCATCATCATACAAATATCTTATAAAACAAGGATGGAGCTAAGAAGCGATTCATTTTCCAAGGAGATAAATATTTACTTACAAACATACATATTATACATTAAAAACAGGATGCTTTCATTATAATATTATGAATCTTTTAGTGTAAAACAGTATTTGTTAGTTTGTAGATCCTTACGTCCATCATGCTGACTTGACAGAGTTATTAGTTGAAACACAAAAGAGTCTTGTAACTCACTGTTACAATATCCAAACGGTCTGTGTATTTTTGACACAGTTCTTCAGTCATGTGACCTGTTCTGACCACTCATAGGTCCGTTACTTCAGCCAATAGAAGTCCATTATCGGCAAATTTAAATTATGTTGCATCTCTCAGTGAGAGAAAGTGCTTTGAAAACACTGTATTGAGCCAAATATATCAGAGCAGAGTTGATACACTTTACATATAGTAAATAACTGGGACTCTTACTGAGATAAAACTCATCAGTGTCTACACGGGATACACAGTACTGCACAGGATGATAAACAAACTGCTAGATAGATGGCTTTCACAAGTAAGCGCTCGCCTATACAGCATGTATATAATAGGATCCACTAAAACCCTATTGGTCTAGATGACACAATTAAGCCGTACTGTTCAGTAGTTCTGACACACAGCTTGGATCCTACAGCAACTTTTAAACATTTCAGCCAACAGGGCTTTGCAATATGTCTGAAGAACCCTAGTCTTTGTATTTTATACCGGATGTGTTGTTGTTAACGCTTTCTTGTATTGTGAATGTACATTTTGTTTGCAAATATTATTTATTTTTCTACATTCTTCTACCCCACAAATTAAAATATATGTTAATGTAACAATAAAAATTCTTTATTAAATAAATAAAACCAAGACTAAAATTAATACTAATATACATATAAGATGCTATTAATGGAGACAGCACCCATCCACCTGGGGCACAGATTCATCAAGAGCTACCAATCCCAGTATACACAATGAAAAACAATGGAATCCAGCCTCTTGTCAAATATAATAATAAAACCTCTTTATTGCTTCCACAGAATGGGAAAAAAAAGTTATTTTTTTTGTTTTTCAATGCATATAAGATGGTTCAGCATTTAATCATGGTCAATCAGATACAGTATTATATAAAAAAAAATGAAAAGCATAAACAAAACACTTAGGACCTATAATATTGGTGTATAAAGAAAATTATACCTGATAATAGAAACACCAATATAAAAAAGCACTCTTATTAAAAGAAGAAGAATTGATATACAATTTAGTCCCTCTATACTCAAAATCATTAAATGCTGAAATTGATTTAAATCATCTTATTTGAACCATCTCATATGTATATTAGTATTCATTTTAGTCTTGTTTTTTTTAATTTAATAAATAATTTGTATTGTTATATTAACATATATTTTAATTTGTGGTAGAAGAATGTAGAAATATAAATAATATTTGCAAACAAAATGGACATTCACAAAACAACAGCACATCCAGTATAAAAGACAAAGAACTGGGTTCTTCAGACATCTTGACAAAGGCCTGTAGGCTGAAATGAGTAGAAGTTGCTGAAGGATCCAAGCTGTGAATCAGCACCACTGAACAGTACCTGGAGTGATCTCCCAACTTCTAAACTCATAACATCTAACAGGGTCCATGCAGATCAGTAAATCCTTGAGATTTTTTCCTCTTTTAAAGCCCATCATAGGGCGGAGGCTTTTGAAAAAACTGTCTGTTGACAAAATTTACCAATGCTTAAAAATGTCACGCTTCATTTCCAAGGTGGATAGGTTATAGTTAGGAGTGAAGGTGGATCATTGGAACTCACAGTCCTCTTGGTCCCCATAACCCATAAACATAAATATTTTCTTAACGCACCTCTGGCTTTAGCCCTGCTTAAATAGGGTTTTAAAGAGCTCCCCCTAGAAGCCTAGGGAGTTAGCACAACCATGCTATCTGACCTCCCTGAGGCTTTCACTCGAGCGATAACGTTTACTTTCAACTTGTAATATGAGTGCAAGAATAGGAGAGCAATCAATTTAACTTGAGCAGTGTTAGCCCTCAACAGTGTGAATATTCTTCTTCTCCACTTGTAATCTAATAAACCATATATTACAGACCCATAGACTAAAAGTACTTGTAAAGACAAATGTAAAAGCTCACCTTGATGACAACTCACTCTGAGTCCCACTCGTGCGGCTATCACAGTGGTAGCTTAAAGTACTGCCCCACAATAAAAGATTAAAACAAGACTTACCACTCTTCTGTCAGGACTTGCCCTGTGTAACTGGTGATGACTTATAGGGATTGGCAAGGTTCCATGAACACCCGCTGTATGATAACAGCAGCCAGTCCTTGTTAGCGTGTAACACACAGAAAGTGTGCAGCCTCGCTATGGTGCCGGAACAATATCAACAGGACAGGCTGTGATGCTGAAAGCACTGGGGCGCTCCACTCTACCCCTCAATTCAAAATATCCAGAAGTAATGCAACAAAGTAGCAGTTCCAGTATCAAAGACAGAACTGGAGAGATTTATATGGTTAAAACTTCCATTTTATTACAATGCATATTTAAAAGAACAAAAGGGCTCAGCAACCAGGATCTACAAATGATGCGTTTCCTGCCTCAAGGGCACTTCATCAGAGCTGTTACACAGGTGTCATTGCAGGTAATAAATTGCAAAAGGAGTTGTCCAATTCGACCAATAACAGGACAGATGATCTGTAAGAACCTATTGAATCTTAATTAAGACAATTCAACTTGCAATTTTAAATATAAATGTACATTGAAATAACAAACATACTAAAAATATACACAATACACAAAAAATACACTGGTAAAAATTCTTAAATAATCTATTTACATACCTAATGTTGGAAAAGGGCACTGTACGCACAGACTTGAAACTTACATAGGTTCATTATGATCTAAGATATATCACTCATTAACATTAAATGTGAGTGTATGTTATATTCTAAGAGAAGTTACACTATATAAAAGATAAATGCACCGTATAATTAAATGTAATATCCTTAAAGAACAAACACTCTACATTATGTAAGTACCCTATCTTAATTCACTCAGGTGTAAACAAAAGAATAGAATGCTGGACTGAGTCATAATTCATACCAGATGATCTGAGTTTTAAAGGCACAATAAGACTAACTGCGATCTATAAATAGTTTAACATTGCTTATTTTATTAATGCCCATAGGATGACCTGTCTTAAGAGTATATATCCAAAATACTTCCTTTCTACTCAATGCCAGAAATCTATCACCACCCCTTACAATCTGTTCAAAACCCTGAAATTTAAAAAAAGTAACACCCCCAATATGCTTTGCAAAATGTTCCGCCACTGGGGTTTTAGGGAACTCTGCTTCTAATGACAGCAGATGTTCCCTAATTATATCCTTCAAAAATCTCGATGTGAGTCCTATATATTGGAAATTGCAACATCCACAGGTTATTAGATATATGACATATGTAGAATTACAAGTAATTCTATTTCTAATGTTATATACCTTGCCAGTGTTGGTTGACACAAAAGTGTCACCAACTATGGCATAACTACAGCTTTTACAGGGTTTACCACCACATGTATAAAAGCCTGCTTTCTTAGAAAGCCAGTTGCTTTTATTATTATCGTTCTTAGTGGTATTTGCTGCAAAGTGTTTGCAATTTTATCGCCTATAGTCTCAGATCTACATGACACAAATTTATAATTTTAGAAACTGTTTGAAGATCGCTGTCTTTTTCTAATATTGGAAGTCTTCTTTTGATAATGTTGCAAATATCTTTAAATTGTCTACTATAAGTTGTTACAAAATTGATGCCCCTTGGCTAATTCTTTTTTTAACATTGCCTTTCAAAAGATTATTTCTGTCAAATCTGGAAACCTGCTCAGAAATATTATTTAATAAAAAAGGGTCATAACCCCTCTCTATCAGGCGTATAGTTAAATCTTCAGCATGACGCCAATAGTTTTCCAAGTTAGTAAAATTGCATCTTAACCTGATATAGTGTACCTTGGGTATGCCCTTCTTCTGGTGTTGTGGATGTAAAGAGTCTGCTCTCAATATAGTATTGCCACTCACTTCTATCCTAAAGACCTCAGTAATTATGTTATTATTCTCATGACTCAGTAACACATCCAAATATGAAATTTTAGTTTCCAAAAAAACTAAAAAGTGAATCGCAAATTTCCAGTATTGACATTTAAATCGTTAACAAAGTCATCCAGAACACTAATAGGTCCATCCCATATTATCAGTACATCATCTATAAATCTCATATAGAATTTGATGTTATCCTTATAGATGCTAGACTCATAAAATATTGCTACTCTCTCAAAATCCACCAAGTATAAATTAGCATACTATGGGGCGAATTTTCCCCCTTCGCAGTGCCTCTTAGTTGTATAAAAAATTCACCATTAAAGATAAAGTAATTGTGATCCAACAGAAAGGAGATAACCTCCAGAATGAACCCAATTAGGTCTGAATCATAACTGTCTTTTTGACAGAAGCAATACCGAGACGGTGGAGTATACATTAATATAGGGAAACAACATCAACAGTGACAAAAGTATAACCTTGATCTCAATATGTATTCTGTAGTAACCTCAGTAGGTGTTTAGTATCTCTCAAAAAACAGGTAGTGATTGTACTATGGGTTGAATTTATGCATCCACCCATTGTCCTAACCTCTCTCCCAGGGAGCCAATTGCTGAAATAATTGGTCTCCCTGTGGGATTGATCAGGGACTTATGTACCTTCGTAAAAAACTTAAATACAGGAATTCTAGGATGTTCAACAGATGCATACTCACAGTTTTTTCTTGAGAGTATCAAATTCTCCATTGCTAAGTCAATAAGGTGTTTCAGCTCTCTCTGAAAGTTTAGTGTGGGATTAAATGTAAGCATTTTATATGTATCAACATCACTCAACTGTCTGTATGCTTCACTGAGATATTGTTCTTTACTCATGATTACAATCAATCCTCCCTTATCTGAGTTGAGAATCACTAGGTCTGTGTTTCACTTTAGACTAGCTTAGGCTGACCTCTCTTTTTTGCTCAAGTTATAATGTACTACCTTTTTACTTGAGATCTCTTCAGATAGGGATATCAAATCCTGCTCTACAATAAAATGGAAAATATCAATTAGATCATTACGTGCATTGACAGGATAAAATATACCAGTCTTAGCGGCCTTAACAGGTTGCTGTTTGCTTGATGAACTTGTGGTGTTCAATTCCATTTGCAGTTCACACAAAGACACAATATCACAAAGCTCTTTAAAATTACAATTTTCAATATGTGTTCACTGCAACTTGAATCCACATATCGGCATTGACTAATTTTTCCTATGAATTTATTGATATCCAGAATAGTGTCAAACAAATTAAAGTCACTAGATGGAGAAAACCCAAAACCCTTAGAGAGAACTGTCTCTTCAAATTGAGTTGTATTTTCATATTTTTTAAACTTCATATCAGATAGTTCTATGTTCAACTAGTCCAATGTTTCATCCAGCTGCTTTGGGTATGGTATTATCTTTTCATCATCTTTATACTCCTCAAGTTGTTTCTCAACTTGCTCAATTTCCACCAAAATATCATTTCTTCCTTTTTCTCACACAATTAAGGAAAAAGGGAGCTGACATTGCGTTCCTCCAGGAGATACTGTCACGCTCAGCTGCTGGGAAGCTCTGCAGTCCTCTCTGTGTGCTTGATTGACAGGTGTCTGAGCCACCCCTTCCTGATGATGTCACAACCAGGCTTTTTATTCTTGGCTTCCTGTTTCTCCAGTGCCAGTTTGTTTGTTAACTTTGTGGCTTCTGATAGGATTTCGCTGAGGAATCTCTCTAACTGCTGCTTTTCTGTTGCCAATCTCTTCAAGGATTTACTATGCTGGATTAACCCTCAACCTCCTGATTACCTGTCTCCAAACAATGCAAGTACTGTTTGTTTTGTGAAACTTTCAAACTTCTTGTTTACCTGATGAAAACCCTGCATATTCAGACTACTCTGTGTACTGCCAAACTATTCAAATACTGTTATTTCTGTGAAACCTTCAATCTGCATTTTTACCTGTTTCCAAACTCTGCAAATACAATTATTCAGTGTAAATCTTCAAACTGCTTGATATCCTGTTGCCAATCTCAACAAGTACTCATTAATCTGTGTTAACCTTCAAACTACCAGCTTACCTGTTGCTATCTCTGCAAGTTCTGACAACACAGTGTTAACCTTCAAACTACCTGATTACATGTTGTTAATTCTGCAAGTTCTGACTACACAGTGTTTACCCTCAAACTGCCTGATTACCTGTTGCATACTCTGCAAAGACTGCCTACACAGTGTTAACTCTCATACTGCCTGATTACCTGTTGCATACTCTGCAAAGACTGTCTACTCAGTGTTAACCCTCAAACTGCCTGATTACCTGTTGCATACTCTGCAAAGACTGTCTACACAGTGTTAACCTTCAGACTGCCTGATAACAAATGACCTACTCCTGCATTATTAACTGTTTCCTGTTTTACCCTTCTTCTGTCTGAGTATAAGTGGACTATCCCTGCTCTCCTGATACTGTGGAAGACATTTCCTGAAACCAGTTCCTTATTCAGAAATCTATCTGGCTGATATCATGAATTACTTTGGCACAGGCTAACCCTGCTCCATATTGTGAGTACTTTGTTTTTTGGAGGTTGTCGTGGGGTCACGTCCTGGATTAAACTCAGAGTGCAAGGGTGTTGTTTAAGTTCGCCCTAGCATTTGGGTCTTCTTCTGGACATTTCCTAACCTGACAGTACAAACTGGCCATAATATGGACCCTGACGAGTTATCCAGGGCTGTGGCTCTACAAGGGCAACTTCTAGGAAATCATTCTGCTCATTTGCAATCTTTGGATTCCAAGCTTGACCAGATTACTGCTCTGCTACATAACCTCTCCGCTCCTTCTCAATCGACGGTGACTCCTGCTGCCACTGCTACTAGCACCAATGCTGTCTTTAATCCATCTCAAACTGTTGGACAGAATATACCACGAATCCCACTTCCAGATAAATATGACGGTAATCCTGAAGAATGCCGTGGATTCCTTAATCAGTGTCGTTTACACTTCAGAAACAATCCTCAAGTTTTTTCCAATTCTACTTCCAAAATCACCTTTGTTATTTCTCTCTTGAAGGGTAAGGCTCTAGCTTGGGTGTCCCCTCTTTTAGAGAAGAATGATCCGTTATTACAGGATGTGAAATTATTTGTGTCCATTTTTACTTATGTTTTTGACAAGCCTGGGAGGTCTGCAGCTGCTGAGGCAGGATTGTTGGATCTGAAACAGGGATCCCTTTCGGTAGCTCAATATGCTATTGAATTCAGGACTTTAGCTGCAGAAACTGATTGGAACCATGGAGCCTTACGGGCAGCTTTTTGCAAAGGACATTGCGAATGCCTTAAGGATGAACTTGTATTTCGGGAACTCCCCAATTCATTGGAGGGTCTTATCAATTTATGTATTACTCTTGACGCCCGGCATTCTGAACGTCTTCAGGAGAGAGATAGGAATCGGAGATCCTTTGTTAAATCTTCTTTTCGTCCTCCTATTCGAACCTCAAGTCTTTCTAATAATAATTCCCAATCTCCTGAGTCTGTGGAACCCATGGAAGTAGGAGCTATTAAATTGTCAGAAGCTGAATGCCATAGAAGGCGTACTCTTGGGTTATGTCTGTATTGTGGTACCAAAGGACATTTACTGAAGGACTGTCCTATCCGGCCAGTAAAAGCCAAGGCTTAACTTTTGATAGAGGGACAGAGTTAAGCCAGAATCCCATGTCTTCCCTCAATTCTAAACTTTTTGTTCCTGTAACTATCTCTTTTGGAAACATCAAGTTTCGAGCTCAAGCTCTCATCGATTCTGGAGCTGCTGGAGTATTCATTGATTCAAACTTTGCTGACTCTCTCAGGATTCCTCTTCAAGCCAAGAAACAGTTAATTAAGGTAACTACTGTCAGTGGACAGCCTCTAGCTACTGGTATCATACAACATTCTACCATTCCTCTTCTTTGACTGTGGGCATACTTCATTCTGAAATTATTCGTTTTGATGTCATTTCTTCTCCCCCACATACCATTGATTCTGGGGTTACCTTGGTTGCAGCTTCATGATCCAGTTTTCTCATGGTCTAAAGGAGAACTTATTTCCTGGGGAACTACCTGTTTCAAACATTGCCTGCAAAATCCCTCTAAACCATCCTGTCGTAGCTATGGTGGAAGTTCCTGAATCATTGCTCAATTACTATCATGCCTTTTGTGATGTGTTTTCTAAAAAAGAGGCTGAGACGTTACCTCCACACCGGATATTTGACTGTCCTATCGAATTGTATTCAGGGGCTCCTCTACCTAAGGGAAGGACCTATCCCCTCTCTCGTCAAGAAAATGTCTCTCTTGAGGAATACATAAAGGACAACTTAGCCAGAGGATTCATTCGTCCTTCCTCTTCACCTGTGGGTGAAGGATTTTTCTTCATTGGGAAAAAAGATGGAGGTCTTCGTCCCTGTATTGATTATCGAGCCTTGAATCAGATTACTGTCAAAAACAGCTATCCTCTGATGCTCATTTCTGAGTTATTCGATCGTCTTCAAGGTGCTTCTATTTTTTCCAAGTTAGATCTCCGTGGGGCCTACAATCTGGTCAGAATCCGTAAAGGAGACGAATGGAAGACGGCATTTAACACTAGATTTGGTCAATACGAGTATCTAGTATTGCCATTTGGATTGTGCAATGCACCAGCAGTATTTCAGCACTTTGTCAACGAAATCTTCAGAGATTATCTAAATCAATTTGTTATCATTTACCTCGATGACATTCTAATCTATTCGAAAACATTACAGGAATATGTACATCATGTAAGACTGGTTCTTCAGAGGTTACAAGACAATTCCCTGTTCGCTAAATTGGAGAAATGCTCTTTTCATCAGAGTTCATTCCCTTTTTTTGGGGTATATCATTTCTGAATCAGGTTTTGAGATGGATCCTGCTAAACTGTCGGCTATCAAGGACTGGTCCAGACCAACTACTCTCAAATCCCTGCAGAGGTTTCTTGGCTTTGCCAATTACTATAGAAAGTTTATAAAGAACTTTGCTGACATCACATCTCCACTCACTTCTCTTACTAAGAAAGGGCAAAATTGTAAGAACTGGTCCTCTTCGGCAGTACAGGCTTTTGAAATGCTAAAATCAGCATTTTCTTCTGCACCTCTTCTCAGTCATCCAATTCCTGATTTCCAGTTTATTTTGGAGGTTGATGCTTCCTCTAGCATCTCCCAACGTGATCCGACTACCAGCAAGATACATCCTGTGGCGTTCTTTTCGAAAAAATTCAATCCTGTCGAGTTAAATTATGATGTGGGCAATAAGGAGCTTTTGGCTATAAAATTAGCTTTGGATGAATGGAGGCATTGGTTAGAGGGTACCAGTCAACCTTTTTTCATTCTGACAGATCACAAGAATCTTTTATACCTCCAAACAGCTACACGTCTCAATCCTCGTCAGGCTCGATGGGCCTTGTTCTTCTCCAGGTTTAATTTTGTACTTTCCTATGTCCCTGGTTCAAAAAATTCCAAGGCAGATGCTTTATCTAGGCAGTTCCAATCCTCTGAACCTTCTCCATTGGATTTAGAACCTATACTACGTCCAGTCAAAGTTTTGGCTCAAGTATCCTCTTTTCCAGTACAGGCTTTACATGCTGCTCAAGTCCGGGTTCCATCTTCTTGCAAACTACCTTCTGGTATCCTGTATGTACCCAAAGGATTACGTCTTAAGCTTCTACGTTGGGCTCATGACAACATTTCAGCAGGTCATCCGGGAATAACCAATACATTGTGGAAACTGAAGCAGCATGTTTGGTGGTCCACTATGAGGAGGGATGTTAAGGATTATATTGCTGATTGTAGTTCTTGTGCTTCGAACAAACAATCTTCTCATCAATCGTTTGGTCTATTACACCCTCTTCCTATTCCTCATTACCCTTGGTCTCACTTATCCATGGACTTTGTTACAGATCTTCCTGTTTCTGCTGGAAATATGACCATTTGGATAGTGGTGGATTGGTTCTCCAAGTTTGCTTACTTCATACCTCTTCCAGGCTTGCCTTCAACTCAAAGACTTTCTGAACTCTTTGTTCTACATATATCTCGTTTACATGGTTTTCCCACTGACATAGTCTCAGATCGTGGAATCCAATTTGTTTCCAAATTTTGGAGGTCTTTTTGTAAACACTTCGGAATCAACATATCACTTTCTACTGCACACCATCCTCAATCCAACGGACAGACTGAGCGTGTAAATCAAGCCTTGGAATCTTTTCTAAGACATTATGTAGACCATCACCACTCCAACTGGTCTCAGTTATTGCCTTTGACGGAATTAGCTCACAATTCATGTTATATTGCCTCATTACAGACCTCTCCCTTTAAGGCAGCTTATGGATTTGAACCTAGAACCTTTCCTATGATTACCAGTTCTACTGAAGTCCCTGGAGCAGATCGTATAGTGAAAAATCTCAGTAATCACTGGCAACTCATTCGTCAAAATCTACTCTCTTCTTCCTTAAGACATAAGAAATATGCTGATCGCAGAAGGTGTAAGGCTCCTTTACTTCGTACTGGAGACAGAGTATTTTTATCCACCAGATTCATACATCTACAACAACCTTGTACCAAGTTGGGTCCTAAGTACATTGGACCTTTTCGAATTGTTTCCAGAGTTTGTTCTTCTGCATACCGCCTGGCCTTACCCAAGACTCTCAAGATCCATCCAGTGTTTCATGTCTCCCTACTCAAGCAAGTCATCTACAATTGGTACTCTATCAAGAGTAAACCACCTCCTCCACTTTCCGTAGAGGGAACTTCTGAGTTTGAAGTCAGCCAGATTCTCGATTCCAAGCTACAGGGCAATCAGCTGTACTACCTGGTCCATTGGAAGGGTTATCCTATCTCTGAACGATCTTGGGAACTGGCCTCTCATGTTCATGCTCCAGCTCTTATCAAGTCTTTTCACAAGAAATACCCTGCCAGGTCCGGTCGGGTCCCCCGGAGGGGTCCTTGAGGAGGGGGCACTGTCACGCTCAGCTGCTGGGAAGCTCTGCAGTCCTCTCTGTGTGCTTGATTGACAAGTGTCTGAGCCACCCCTTCCTGATGATGTCACAACCAGGCTTTTTATTCTTGGCTTCCTGTTTCTCCAGTGCCAGTTTGTTTGTTAACTTTGTGGCTTCTGATAGGATTTCGCTGAGGAATCTCTCTAACTGCTGCTTTTCTGTTGCCAATCTCTTCAAGGATTTACTATGCTGGATTAACCTTCAACCTCCTGATTACCTGTCTCCAAACAATGCAAGTACTGTTTGTTTTGTGAAACTTTCAAACTTCCTGTTTACCTGCTGCAAACCCTGCATATTCAGACTACTCTGTGTACTGCCAAACTATTCAAATACTATTATTTCTGTGAAACCTTCAATCTGCATGTTTACCTGTTTCCAAACTCTGCAAATACAATTATTCAGTGTAAACCTTCAAACTGCTTGATATCCTGTTGCCAATCTCAACAAGTACTGATTAATCTGTGTTAACCTTCAAACTACCAGCTTACCTGTTGCTATCTCTGCAAGTTCTGACAACACAGTGTTAACCTTCAAACTACCTGACTACATGTTGTTAATTCTGCAAGTTCTGACTACACAGTGTTTACCCTCAAACTGCCTGATTACCTGTTGCATACTCTGCAAAGACTGTCTACACAGTGTTAACTCTCAAACTGCCTGATTACCTGTTGCATACTCTGCAAAGACTGTCTACTCAGTGTTAACCCTCAAACTGCTTGATTACCTGTTGCATACTCTGCAAAGACTGTCTACACAGTGTTAACCTTCAGACTGCCTGATAACAAATGACCTACTCCTGCATTATTAACTGTTTCCTGTTTTACCCTTCTTCTGTCTGAGTATAAGTGGACTATCCCTGCTCCATATCGTGAGTACTTTGTTTTTTGGAGGTTGTCATGGGGTCACGTCCTGGATTAAACTCAGAGTGCAAGGGTGTTGTTTAAGTTCCCCCTAGCATTTGGGTCTTCTTCTGGACATTTCCTAACCTGACAGATACATTTGTCAGACCTGGAACACGACAAACTAAAAAGGGACTGGGTGAGGAACATTGAATATGCCTCATACACAAAAGCTATTAGAGGGGTTGCCATACTGTTTGGGAAAAAGCTGGAGACAGAAACCAAAAGGGTTATAAGGAATGGGGGAGGCAGGTACATTATAGTTCAAATGCAAATAGCAGATAAACTATCCACCTTCTGTAACATTTATGCACCTAACCAAAAGGACAAATCATTTTGGGATTCCCTGATTGCTGTACTGACCCCATTCCTGAATACCTATTTAATTATTTGAGGAGATTTTAACACACCCAACACCCAACCCATTGTATGACAGAATTAGAGACTTACAGGAAAAACCCCAGAAACTTGCTCCTAAATCTCATTCTAAGTATGAGCTGGAAACATTTAAAAAACTGGTCTCCTCACTGGAGGTAATAGATATTTGGCGTCAGCTGAACCCAGATGGTAAAGATTTCACCTGCCTCTCGTGGTCTGCCCCTACTATGTTGCAAATTGACTTGTTTCTGATATCCAATTCTCTAATACCCCAAGTCATAGACGTGAAAATCAGTGAGGTGGTTGTTTCTGACCATGCCCTCGTAGCATTATTTATAGACACAGGCATCCAAATCAGTAATAAGAGAACCTTTTGATTTCTGTGGTATCTAGTGATGTTGCAGGAGTTTCAGACTCACCTGGGTCCAGACTAATAATACACAACGCTTAGAGAATCCTAAACTTTTCTGGGATACGGCTAAGGTAGTACTGACTGGCAATATCATTGCCTTCTTAGCTCGCAGGAAGAAGCAGATTAGTGAAAAATTGCGACAGATAAGGGATAAATTGGCGAATGCTTATCGTGAGTACCGAGCAACACCATCTCGGCTTTTGAATCGGAATTACACTTTGGTTAAAAAAGAGTATGACGCTATACTTGTTTACTCCACAGCACAGACTTTGGTGTGCACTAGAGGTAAATACTACAGATTTGGCGATAAGTCAGGAAAGCTTCTTGCGTCCTTAGTTAACATAAAAACTTCTACCAAACACGTAGCAGCTCTTTTACATGATGGTAAAATAGTTAAGGAAGCGACATCCATTGCAGAGACATTTGCGGCTTCCTATGCTAAACTTTACTCTAGTGAACCACCATCCTCGGCGCTTGTGCAACAACATTTCTGGGACTCTATTCACTTACCTAAACTCTCGAAGGAACAGATGGAGAAATTGAATGACCCCATCTAAGGAGAGGAAGTTGACGAGGTAATTATGTCCATTTCTCTGGGAAAGGCAGCAGGACCTGATGGGCTACCCATTGAGTTTTACAGGTTGCTTCAGCCCCAGGTAACACCCATCCTTACGGAGCTGTTCCAAGGCTACTTCCAGGGTGAAGGGATGTCCCCCCCTTCCTTTTCAGCAGCGTACTGTAACAGGCTTTCATTAACCCTGTGATACACCTGTGCTTGTAAATGTAATTTTTAGTTAACAATGCATAACTTTAAATAAAATAAACTTTGTTTATAGCATGCTTGTCTCAATAAAAGCTGCTATGTAATGTTAGATTGCAAATTAATATTGCTATTCACTTGATAAATATGCCAACAGTAAGAAATACATTCTTTCAGCAAGACACTTATAACTAACTATAAATGATAGATTTCTTTTAAATCTATCATGTACAGCTTCTATACATAAAGACTGTACCTTGTTATAAGAGCCTGTTCACATAAATTGTGAAAAATATAATCTTTAATATGCTTATTTTGCAATATATGAAGTATATGACTATATTCAAATATATGTTACTTCTACAATGTGTACAATGTATAACTGTATCCTTTTATATGTTTAAACAAAAGTCTTTTACAATATAAAAGGTTTTTATTATCTGTCTGCAAACATACTAACCAACTAACTAGTTTTAACATAAGATGCTATGTGATTTAAAATGGAGGTTTATTCAACCTTGAATTTATAGCTCTAAAATGGATGCTCCTTGCAATTTAAAGTGCGTATGTCTAAACTCTTGTATAAGAGATTATCAAGGCCACATTGTTGAAGATAGAAAAAGCTAGACAAGTTTTGTTGATGTTAAAATGATGCTAAAAATACATATAAAAAGAAAACAATAAATGATGACGTCATCCAAATAAAAAACTATAAAACACCTTGTTGTAAACATGAGGCAGGTGGCTCTGACAGGATATTATGGAGCATTTCTAAGGATAAGATTTGGTTGCAAAGAAGTCATTTCGAGTGGTATGTAACAATTGTTATTGAAAGCAAGTTTAACTGAAAGTCTTTTAACTCTGTGTGTACTTTGGATTTAAATGAATTTAATTTTATATTACTTCTGTAAGCTGATTTTTCTGTATAATAAAAATTTATTTTTAAACAATGTTATCTTCTCAAGTACCATTTCTTTATTGTACTCAAAAAGTTTCTTTGTAAGAAATGAGACCTGTTTCACTGATATAATATTTAAAGGTCAGTGCTTGGAATTCATATTTCAATATAACTGTGCTTTAAGACCTTATAAGTGAATTAGGTGTGAACCACTACAATTGGCGTCCCTGGGTGTTTTGAGAGATAATATATGTTTTATAATAATTATTATAATTTTACCTAGGTCCTCTTATACGTAAGAGATGGTACTAGAATATCATGGCTAATCAGGATTTGCAGAATCTTTTAAAACTCAATTATGTGTTTAAAATGCAGAATGGTAGAGTCATTGGAAATTATGAGGTTATTGCTTTGGAGACACAGTTAGGGTTTAATTCATTTCAACTTTGCTAATGCTGCTGGAGTAGTTTTGCAACAACCTATATATCACACTATAGATGGAGATTTTGATCCTGCAACAAATAGAAATACAAATGTTTCTTATGATGGTATAGTAGAGATTTTAGGCAGACCTCCTGTTATTGCTACAGGAATAAAAAGACATTACCCTAAAGGCTTTAGCCTGAATTGAGATGTGGGGTACTCCTAGATCTAGTTTGTACAGTCCAGTAAAGGGAAAATAAATAATACCAGCTGCAGAATATGAGCAAGCTGAGAGGGAAAATCTTTTTAATGTGATACAATTTTTAGGTTATATGTAAGCTCAGGTTTTAAATAGTGAAAATGTCTGGAGTGTCATGCATATAGCAAGTATTTTTTGTTTTTTTGCTGAAGCTACAGGAATTCCTAAATGAAATATAAAAACAACAATTGGAGTGATGCCACGCAATCCGAAGGACATAGCTTTGTGGTTAAATGACAGAGTTTATGCATTAGCTGGAGTTTATCCAACTCATTATCTTTCACAAAATAGAATATTAGTTAATGCTATTTTATTCTCTGGTTTGTGTTTTTTTATATTTTAGGCAAGGAAGTGGAATTCAGTGATTTATGCATATCATGTAAATACACATAACCTTGATCCCAAAGGCAGGCAAAGATTCTCTCCTCCCCGAATCATATAGGCCAATTTCGCTGCTGAGTTCGGATTACAAAATCCTAACTAAGCTCATGGCTGAAATATATTCTGCCGCACTTAATTCAGGAAGACAAGACAGGGTTCATGTATGCTAGATCATCGGCGGTGAATGTCCGCAGAGTTCTCCAAATAGTACAACACTTTTGGAACAGGAGGGGAGAGGGGGGCGAGATGGAATGTCAAGGGCCTTTCTGCTGTCCCTGGATGCAGAGAAGGACTTTGACTGGGTAGAATGGAGTCATTTACGCTCCACCATGGCCAACTTCAATTTGCGTGAGTCTTTCCTTTCTCTTATTGGGAAGTTATATAAAACTCCTATAGCTAATATCTGTATTAATAATATGTTTTCACCAGAGATACAACTGGGGACTGGCACTAGACAAAGGATGCCCTTTATCACCTCTCCTCTCTAATCTGGCCCTGGAGCCGCTAGCTCTCAAACTCAAATAAGTATTCCCTGGTATTGACATCGCAGGGAACCCACAACACCTAGCACTGTATGCAGATGAATTGCTTTTGTTAGTCCAAGACCCACATATACACATAGCCCATTGTGCAAGTACTTCAAGACTTTGGCTCCTTCTCGGGCTATAAAGTCATCATGCAGAAATCTGAAATTCTCTGGTTAACGAAAGGAGACAAGCAACAACACAATTATCCATTTGCAGTAGCAATACTGTCATGAACTCCCCATTCCACCTTAAGAAACACAGACACCAGTTCGCAATACCACCTTATTTCTCAAATAAGGATCCTTTCCTTCCCTATTTAACCTCCCATTACCCAAGGTTCTTTGCTGGTTTATTGAAGTGCTAAAGTGAAGTCTCCAGCTCACAACCTTACACCTTGTTTATGAAAAGTTCTTTGTTTCCACAGCATCTCCAAAACTACAAGTAGGGGATTTAACTAAGAGCCTCCTGCTGCATCCTGTGACGTCAGCGCTGTCGGCGTAATTCCTCACTGCTTCTCTCAGCTGTCAGCAGGGCAGCTCCGCTCCAAACACCACTTGCCGAATTAGCAACACAGATCATCACCTGCTCAGTACCGGAGCCACTCAGCTTTGTTTCACACCGGACTGGTAAAGACCGCAATCTGCTGGGAGATCAGGTTCTGTATACTTAAAGTAAATTACCTTACTGCTCTGTGAACCGTTACCTCTGCTCCTATATAATCTCAGTGCCTCATGGAGATCTGATACTAATTGTAATTCACAGCCTTTCAACTTGCATTGTACCTGTTGTTTAAACCAGTTATTACTGTGCACTTTCTGTCCAGATATTATCCTAAAGCATAGTAGCTAATACTTATTACTAACCTGCCTACATACGAATTGCTTATGATTTGAAATACAAAGTTATACTATATTGTCAAGCCTACTCATTTACCATAATACTGCTCATATTATTGGTGACTACTTAGGCAATATAATTACAAATAATAAAGGTTAAGTTTCCTCGCTAGCAAACTGACTTCATTATTTGTCACATTACTTTAATTTACTAAAGCTAATAGACACACTTGAACTTATAGCTGCAGTTATCACTGCAGGTTCTGACATAATCCATGCATAAACATGGGTGTCTTTAACAAAACTGCTTCCATCTTTGTTTTTTTACAATTTTTTCTTTGAGCTAATGGTTTGAATTGTCCAATCAGCATTCTCCCTATATGGCACTTTGTTGTAGCTAGTGTTTCCCGATTTGAAGAACAGTTCAAACCTTTAGCTTTAATATGCATCATTGAAGACCAGAGTTGTGAATCGCTGTTCAAATCAAATTCAAACAACTAAGACTCGTGTAAATACATGTAAAAGTTGTAGAATATGTAAATGAACGCAGGGTAACTGCAGAATAAAGTATTTTTTAGCATAAAACTTCTGAATGTAGTCATAAAGAAGTCGTGACTTTGAATAACTAATATTTTCTTTAAAGAACCTAAGGATACCCTCTCCTTGTAGAAAGTTTAACAAGCTTTTTGTTGGTCCTTTCCCAATTGTTACTATACGAAACCCAGTCACTGTCACTCTGCAACTCCCATCATCTTATCGTATTCACCCGACATTCCATGTATCTCTAATCAAGCCATGTAACGCTTCTCCACCGTTACCAACCTCCACAGTAGTTTCACCCACAGCAGATCCGGAATATGAAGTCCATTCCATAGTGGATTCCAGACGTTATCTGGGTGAACTGCAGTACCTCGTCCATTGGTCGGGGTAGGATTCCTCAGAGGATTCCTGGGAACCGGCCTCTAATGTTTCAGCAGATAGACTGGTGTCCTTATTCCATCGACGACACCCGGACCGGCCTGCACCTTGAAACCTCCTTGAGGTTTCTCTGACGGGGATGTGTCAGGAACTCATCATTCCACCTTAAGAAACACAGACCCCAGTTCACAATACCACCTTATTTCTCAATTAAGGATCTTTCCTTCCCTATTTAACCTCCCATTACCCAAGGTTCTTTGCTGGTTTATTGAAGTGCTAAACTGAAGTCTCCAGCTCACAACCTTGCACCTTGTTTAAGAAAAGTTCCTTGTTTCCACAGCGTCTCCAAAACTACAAGCAGGGGATTTAACTAAGAGCCTCCTGCTGCATCCTGTGACGTCAGCGCCATCGGCGCAATTCCTCACTGCTTCTCTCAGCTGTCAGCAGGGCAGCTCCGCTCCAAACACCACTTGCCGAATTAGTAGCACAGATCATCACCTGCTCAGTAATGGAGCCACTCAGCTTTGTTTCACACTGGACTGGTAAAGACCGCAATCTGCTGGGAGATCAGGTTCTGTATACTTAAAGTAAATTACCTTACTGCTCTGTGAACCGTTACCTCTGCTCCTATATAATCTCAGTGCCTCATGGAGATATGATACTAATTGTAATTCACAGCCTTTCAACTTGCATTGTACCTGTTGTTTAAACCAGTTATTACTGTGCACTTTCTGTCCAGAGATTATCCTAAAGCATAGTAGCTAATACTTATTACTAACCTGCCTACATACGAATTGCTTATGATTTAAAATACAAAGTTATACTATAGTGTCAAGCCTACTCATTTACCATAATACTGCTCATATTATTGGTGACTACTTAGGCAATATAATTACAAATAATAAAGGTTAAGTTTCCTCGCTAGCAAACTGACTTCATTATTTGTCACATTACTTTAATTTACTAAAGCTAATAGACACACTTGAACTTATAGCTGCAATTATCACTGCAGGTTCTGACGAAAACACTCTATTACTTATCTTGGCATCCAAATCTCAACTAACCCGAGCAAATTATATACGAACAATATAACACCGGTGTGTTCCAAGCTTCAGGGGCAGATGAGGAGTTGGAGGTCCTTGCCACTCTCACTTTCGGGTAGGATCAGCTTACTTAAAATGGTGGTCTTGCCATGTCTACTATACCCCCTCCTTATGCTTCCTCTTCTATTGACAAAGAAAGATATCAATCAGTTAAACTCTGCAGCATGCTGCTTCCTGTGGAAGGGGGCAAGGCGTGGATAGCCACAGATAAACTTACCATGACATATCTGAATGGAGGTTTGGCCTTACCAGATTTCAAATTCTACAAATGGGCAGCCTTGATACGCCTTATGATTGACTGGCAGGTTGGCACACATCATTTTTACCAGCCTAAACTGGAGCAGGCCATATTGGGTCAACTATCCCTGGCTTATCTACCACACATGAAAGATCTTAGGAGCATTAAAAGCCTAGGTTTTGATACACTTTATATGACCCTCTAAAAGCTTGGCAACTGGCGCATAGATTCTTGAAGAAGTCCTGTCACTCCTCAGTATATTTGCCTTTAAGCAATAACCCAGATTTTCCAGCTGGGCTAGATATGCAACCTTTTTTGTTCTCTGGGAACAACAGGGGCTGACCTCTACTGGTACACTTTTGGTTTAGCTCACTCGCTCGGTTAAAACCTTTGCCAACTTGCAGGGGGAACTTGACGTACCAAAACAGCACTTTTATGCTTATCTTCAGGTGTGACATTATATTGGGGCAGTGGTCAGAGAAAATTACAATTTCTGGGAGGGCTCACCCTTTCGTTCGGCTATCACAGTCACTATTCAAAATGGGTAGGTTTTTCCTTATCAGAGATTTAACAGGTTCTGATACAAAAGCGCTTGCAGCTCATACAGCCTAATTTACTGCTGGCGTGGGAGA
Source organism: Bombina bombina (assembly GCF_027579735.1). Classification (NCBI taxonomy): domain Eukaryota; kingdom Metazoa; phylum Chordata; class Amphibia; order Anura; family Bombinatoridae; genus Bombina; species Bombina bombina. The sequence goes on along the minus strand of NC_069504.1, from coordinate 65,226,456 downwards.
GGGAGGGAATGGAGATAGTCTCCTGGGGGGATCTGAGGGATAGCCTAGAAAAAAACTAGGAAAGCTACTTTATCAGCAATACTCAAGGAATCACAGATTCGGATCACACATAGAGCATACTTGACAACTAGGATCCGGGCCAAATAGGGCCCTAACTGCCCCAATAGGTGTGTTAAGTGCTCCTTAGAATCCCCAAACCTTTCACACTACTTCAATACTGGTTTCAGAGAAAGCTAAACATTCCCTTCACCTTACTCCCTGCAGCGCGTTTGTTTCTGAAGTGGGATACTCAATATAGGCAATATGATTCAGTGCTAAGAAGAAATGCTGTGATTGGAAAATTTGCTATATATGGTGTTGTTGATAATGCACCTAATTACGGGGCACTAAAGGTATCCAACTCTAATGTAATATGTACGAGAAGGAAAAAAACGTATGGTGCAGACCCATGTAATTTTATATACTCAACGAAAAAAGAAAGACAAGAGATTTATAGTAAAATCTCATGAAAGACTGGGAATTCAGCACTCTTTTATAATAAAACCAAACAACACAAGTTTGCAATTTAAAGTAGTAGTGCTTTATTCACGCTCCTCGCCGGGTGCAGATTCAGCAAGATTGATAGCTAAGTTGCAACAATATAGAATATAAATAGTTACATAAAACCAGTGCCTATATACAATGTACTAATAATGAACCGGTCCATGTGACCTAACACAGCCTCATTGTGGAGGAACCAATAAGTATATACATGCACAAACCACCTTAAGGGACAAAATAATGCTAATTCATAGAGATATTATAGCATATATGGAAAAGACTCGACATATCAATTTTGTACTACACAGACCATAGGTTTTAGTAAACTGTGTTAGCCGAGTGTTCCCATGTATGCATATAGAACATCTGATACATATAAAGTACAATGCAGTATATGTCATAAGAATACCTGGGTTATGAACAGTAAAATTTTTTACTTCATATAAGCTGTTAAATATTAGAAGCACTCTAACAGTTTAGCAATTGTCCCAATAATAGACTGTCATAACTTGCCCAAGTGGTATGCATATTCTGTCCAGTGTTGGATACATTCACATAGTATGTGAGGAGCTTTGATGGTAGGCAATAGAATGTTAATGGAAAATAGCATATGAGCCAGTGAGTGGAGAAACAAACAGAGTCATGCGGCACATAGAGCAAAATATGTTATAATGCAGCGTAGAAAAGTTAATAAGTAAGTAAGGTGCAGGAGGATATCATATTAGTAACTGAATCCCTCTGTCGACTGCATCCAAAACTTGAACAGATAGCTGCATTCATCAATCACAAACATAAGCTGTAAGAAAGGCACAATAAAAGATGCAGGAGGACGCCGGGTATGTACATCCAGATCCCTCTGTCAACTACACCTGATACCGCCCTCTTGTTCTTCGTTAGTTGCGTTTTGACTTCAACTCTCCATATCGATGCGGACCGCCCTGCAGAGTGGACTCCAGCTGACTTGTGCCATTCTTAATAGAGACTCCGGTCTCCTATAATCTCCCGGCTCCAAAGTTAGTTGCTCACAGGAACTGTACCGCTCCGTTCCGCCAAACAATTCAGCGTGTCAGGTCACATGTGAACGGTCAGCCAATGCCGACGCGCGATTCACCCCCTTGTCACAAGAGAGACGGGGCTTCCTCAGGGCTGTTTAATCTAACGTGTGTTAGGTCCTACCTTTGAACCTACTTTACTCCGCCCAGGTGGGAGGTGAATATTACCTAAACATTTAAAATTATATGTTACAAATGCGAAATACATTGTTACCTTATCATACTTCACTACTTAGATTATATATACAGATTGTTGCAATTAGTAATTCTAATAAATGGATTTTAGCATGGAACATAGTCCTGTGGAGATTGTTACAAATTTACAACCTTACAAAAAACGGGCCATATCCAATCCTTTTGGGCCAATGGTAGAGAGGTTGAATAACCATTTGCATTCTTTCTGCAAAAGAACCTTATCATTATCTCCCCCTCTACCATTGGTTATGCCCTTGTCAATACCCAGCACTCTCATGCAGTCCGGACTGCTATTGTGGAAGATCTCAAAATGTCTAGCCACACTACTGCTTTGTACTTTGTTCTTTATGTCGTCTCTGTGTTCAAGGATTCTGTCTTTTATTAATCTCAGAGGCCTAGATTTAGAGTTCGGCGGTAGCCGTCTAAACCAGCGTTAGAGGCTCCTAACGCTGGTTTTGGGCGCCCGCTGGTATTTGGAGTCAGTGATTAAAGGGTCTAACGCTCACTTTTCAGCCGCGACTTTTCCATACCGCAGATCCCCCTACGCCATTTGCGTAGCCTATCTTTTCAATGGGATCTTTCTAACGCCGGTATTTAGAGTCGTTTCTGCAGTGAGCGTTAGAGCTCTAACGACAAGATTCCAGCCGCCTGAAAATAGCAGGAGTTAAGAGCTTTCTGGCTAACGCCGGTTTATAAAGCTCTTAACTACTGTACCCTAAAGTACACTAACACCCATCAACTACCTATGTACCCCTAAACCGAGCTCCCCCCACATCGCCGCCACTCGATTAAAATTTTTAACCCCTAATCTGCCGACCGCCACCTACGTTATACTTATGTACCCCTAATCTGCTGCCCCTAACCCCGCCGACCCCTATATTATATTTATTAACCCCTAACTTGCCCCCCACAACGTCGCCGCAAGCTACTTAAAATAATTAACCCCTAATCTTCCGACCGCAAATCGCCGCCACCTACGTTATCCCTATGTACCCCTAATCTGCTGCCCCTAACATCGCCGACCCCTATGTTATATTTATTAACCCCTAATCTGCCCCCCACAACGTCGCCGACACCTGCCTACACTTATTAACCCCTAATCTGCCGAGCGGACCTGAGCGCTACTATAATAAAGTTATTAACCCCTAATCCGCCTCACTAACCCTATCATAAATAGTATTAACCCCTAATCTGCCCTCCCTAACATCGCCGACACCTAACTTCAATTATTAACCCCTAATCTGACGACCGGAGCTCACCGCTATTCTAATAAATTGATTAACCCCTAAAGCTAAGTCTAACCCTAACACTAACACCCCCCTAACTTAAATATAATTTTTATCTAACGAAATAAATTAACTCTTATTAAATAAATAATTCCTATTTAAAGCTAAATACTTACCTGTAAAATAAATCCTAATATAGCTACAATATAAATTATAATTATATTATAGCTATTTTAGGATTAATATTTATTTTACAGGCAACTTTGTAATTATTTTAACCAGGTACAATAGCTATTAAATAGTTAAGAACTATTTAATAGTTACCTAGTTAAAATAATAACAAATTTACCTGTAAAATAAATCCTAACCTAAGATATAATTAAACCTAACACTACCCTATCAATAAAATAATTAAATAAACTACCTACAATTACCTACAATTAACCTAACACTACACTATCAATAAATTAATTAAACACAATTGCTAAAAATAAATACAATTAAATAAACTATCTAAAGTACAAAAAATAAAAAAGAGCTAAGTTACAGAAAATAAAAAAATATTTACAAACATAAGAAAAATATTACAACAATTTTAAACTAATTACACCTACTCTAAGCCCCCTAATAAAATAACAAAGCCCCCCAAAATAAAAAATTCCCTACCCTATTCTAAAATACAAAAATTACAAGCTCTTTTACCTTACCAGCCCTGAACAGGGCCCTTTGCGGGGCATGCCCCAAGAAGTTCAGCTCTTTTGCCTGTAAAAAAAAACATACAATACCCCCCCCCCAACATTACAACCCACCACCCACATACCCCTAATCTAACCCAAACCCCCCTTAAATAAACCTAACACTAATCCCCTGAAGATCTTCCTACCTTGTCTTCACCATCCAGGTATCACCGATCCGTCCTGGCTCCAAGATCTTCATCCAACCCAAGCGGGGGTTGGCGATCCATAATCCGGTGCTCCAAAGTCTTCCTCCTATCCGGCAAGAAGAGGACATCCGGACCGGCAAACATCTTCTCCAAGCGGCATCTTCTATGTTCTTCCATCCGATGACGACCGGCTCCATCTTGAAGACCTCCAGCGCGGATCCATCCTCTTCTTCCGACGACTAGACGACGAATGACGGTTCCTTTAAGGGACGTCATCCAAGATGGCGTCCCTCGAATTCCGATTGGCTGATAGGATTCTATCAGCCAATCGGAATTAAGGTAGGAATTTTCTGATTGGCTGATGGAATCAGCCAATCAGAATCAAGTTCAATCCGATTGGCTGATCCAATCAGCCAATCAGATTGAGCTCGCATTCTATTGGCTGTTCCGATCAGCCAATAGAATGCGAGCTCAATCTGATTGGCTGATTGGATCGGCCAATCGGATTGAACTATATTCTGATTGGCTGATTCCATCAGCCAATCAGAAAATTCCTACCTTAATTCCGATTGGCTGATAGAATCCTATCAGCCAATCGGAATTCGAGGGACGCCATCTTGGATGACGTCCCTTAAAGGAACCGTCATTCGTCGTCTAGTCGTCGGAAGAAGAGGATGGATCCGCGCTGGAGGTCTTCAAGATGGAGCCGGTCGTCATCGGATGGAAGAACATAGAAGATGCCGCTTGGAGAAGATGTTTGCCGGTCCGGATGTCCTCTTCTTGCCGGATAGGAGGAAGACTTTGGAGCACCGGATTATGGATCGCCAACCCCCGCTTGGGTTGGATGAAGATCTTGGAGCCAGGACGGATCGGTGATACCTGGATGGTGAAGACAAGGTAGGAAGATCTTCAGGGGATTAGTGTTAGGTTTATTTAAGGGGGGTTTGGGTTAGATTAGGGGTATGTGGGTGGTGGGTTGTAATGTTGGGGGGGGGGGGGTATTGTATGTTTTTTTTTACAGGCAAAAGAGCTGAAATTCTTGGGGCATGCCCCGCAAAGGGCCCTGTTCAGGGCTGGTAAGGTAAAAGAGCTTGTAATTTTTGTATTTTAGAATAGGGTAGGGAATTTTTTATTTTGGGGGGCTTTGTTATTTTATTAGGGGGCTTAGAGTAGGTGTAATTAGTTTAAAATTGTTGTAATATTTTTCTTATGTTTGTAAATATTTTTTTATTTTCTGTAACTTAGTTCTTTTTTATTTTTTGTACTTTAGATAGTTTATTTAATTGTATTTATTTGTAGCAATTGTGTTTAATTAATTTATTGATAGTGTAGTGTTAGGTTAATTGTAGGTAGTTTATTTAATTATTTTATTGATAGGGTAGTGTTAGGTTTAATTATATCTTAGGTTAGGATTTATTTTACAGGTAAATTTGTAATTATTTTAACTAGGTAACTATTAAATAGTTCTTAACTATTTAATAGCTATTGTACCTGGTTAAAATAAATACAAAGTTACCTGTAAAATAAATATTAATCCTAAAATAGCTATAATATAATTATAATTTATATTGTAGCTATATTAGGATGTATTTTACAGGTAAGTATTTAGCTTTAAATAGGAATAATTTATTTAATAAGAGTTAATTTATTTTGTTAGATAAAAATTATATTTAACTTAGGGGGGTGTTAGTGTTAGGGTTAGACTTAGCTTTAGGGGTTAATACATTTATTAGAATAGCGGTGAGCTCCGGTCGGCAGATTAGGGGTTAATAATTGAAGGTAGGTGTCGGCGATGTTAGGGAGGGCAGATTAGGGGTTAATACTATTTATGATAGGGTTAGTGAGGCGGATTAGGGGTTAATAACTTTATTATAATAGCGCTCAGGTCCGCTCGGCAGATTAGGGGTTAATAAGTGTAGGTAGGTGTCGGCGACGTTGTGGGGGGCAGATTAGGGGTTAATAAATATAACATAGGGGTCGGCGATGTTAGGGCAGCAGATTAGGGGTACATAGGGATAACGTAGGTGGCGGCGGTTTACGGAGCGGCAGATTAGGGGTTAATAAGTGTAAGGCTAGGGGTGTTTAGACTCGGGGTACATGTTAGAGTGTTAGGTGCAGACGTAGGAAGTGTTTCCCCATAGGAAACAATGGGGCTGCGTTAGGAGCTGAACGCTGCTTTTTTGCAGGTGTTAGGTTTTTTTTCAGCTCAAACAGCCCCATTGTTTCCTATGGGAGAATCGTGCACGAGCACGTTTTTGAGGCCGGCCGCGTCCGTAAGCAGCTCTGGTATCGAGAGTTGCATTTGCGGTAAAAATGCTCTACGCTCCTTTTTTGGAGCCTAACGCAGCATTTGTTTTAACTCTCGATACCAGAGTTAAATTTATGGTGCGGCCAGAAAAAAGCCCGCGGAGCGTTAACAGCCCTTTTACCGCCGAACTCTAAATCTAGGCCAGAGTTTTTCCAACGTAAAACATTGGACAGTTGCAGTTTAACAAGTAAACCACTCCTTCAGTGTTACAGTTAAAGAAGAATTTCAGTTTATAAACTTTCTCTGTGCAAGCTGAAAATACCTTTGTTTTTAACATAAATTTACACGCCACACATTTTTTGCAGGGAAAATTTCCTACCAATTTTTGGCTAGACAGCCAATTCCTTTGTGGAGTTACATACCTGCTCTGCACAAGCTTGTCTCTTAAGTTAGGGGCTCTTTTTGCCGTTAGTGATGGGAAGTGCCCTACTTCTTTGGCCACATTCTCATCCTTAAGCAAAATTTTCCAGTTGTTTTTCAGGATTTGTTTAATTCCATTCTAGTGGCAGTTATATTTAGTCACTAGTCTAATGGAACTCAAATCCTCTTTTGCCTTCGGATATAGGAGGGATTCTCTATTAGTTTTTCTTGCCACGGTATAAGCATTTTTTAATATTCGCTTGGGGTATCCTCTTGCCTTGAACCTATCTGTCATGAGGGCTGCATGTTTATCAAATTTCACTCCAGAGGAACAGTTACGGCGAAGGCGCAAGAACTGTCCCTTAGGAATTCCCTTAACTAAATGAGAAGGGTGTTGGCTTTGTGCTAGTAATATACTGTTAGTAGCAGTATCCTTGCGGTAGTTTTCTGTTGTTAGAACTTCCCTTTCAACCTGTATGTTAATGTCTAAGAAGGAAAGACCGGTTTTACTTGAATTAACTGTAAGGACAATATTTCTGTTGTTATCATTTAATTCATCAACCAAATTTTTCAGCTCACCTTGTGAACCATCCCATATGACAAAAATATTGTCCACATAGCGGAGCCACAGGTGAACCTTTTTCATTGAACAGATCTTTATGATACACTTCTTCCATCTCCCAAGCTCCTAAATGTAGACATGCATAAGTGGGGGCACACATGGCCCCCATTGCTGTCCCCCTAACTTGTTTATACATTTTGTTGTCAAATGAGAACACATTGTTCTCAAGGACTATTCCCAATAGGTCAATAACAAAGTCAGTATGGTTACTATAGGATGAGCCTCTTGAATCTAAGAAGTGTTTTGCTGCTTGTATCCCTACAGAGTGAGGAATAGAGGAGTAAGGTCCCTCCACATCCAGTGATACTAATAAAGCATCTTTAGGTACTGACAAACTGTCAATTTTCCTCAGAAAGTCTGCAGTATCTAGTACGAATGACAGCAGAGTGCATAAAAAGGTTTTAAAAAGGAGTCAATATAGTTACTGAGATTTTGTGTCAAGCTGCCTATCCCAGAAATTATGGGACACCCAGGAAGGTTGTATAGATTTTTATGAACTTTTGGTATGCAGTAAAAAAATGGCATCACTGGGTATTGGTTGAAAAGATACTTAAACTCACTAATTGAGATGATGCCATCACTTTTTGCATCATTTAGTCTCTAAATATTAGGGATTGTATATCAAGAAGTGGATTATGCATTAATCGCAAATACTGGTTTTTGTTGAGCAGCTGTCTTTTTACCTCTAGCACATAGATAGTATGGTCCCACAGGACTACATTTCCCCCCTTATCTGCAGATCTGATCACTATGTTATCTGCTGTCATGAGTTCATTTAGTGCTTTCCTCTCTGACTTTGTTAGATTATCACTGACTATACCATTTAGTGGGAAATTACATAAGTCCTTTTCTACCTGCTTGACCATTTACTACAGGAACAGTAGATAGTTGCAGCATAAATGTGGATCTCGGTCTAAAACCAGAGGCTAACCTTATCTGAGAACTGGGGGGGCAGTTAATAGATTGTTGACTAGGTTCTAAAGTATCTGAACCTAACAGATCCTCAAGGTCTTGCAAAGCAGATCTGACATCTCTATTCAAACTCAAGTCATCAACCATGTTCTTACTTTTCCCCTTAAACATCTGTGACAGAACTATCCATCTAGCAAAGATGTGTAGGTCCTTTAAGAATTCAAATTTATCTAACCCATTTGTAGGACAAAACAATAGGCCTTTTTTAAGAACACTAATATGTGCCTGGTTGAGAAGAAAAGAATACAGATTTATTATTTGCAAATCTTGATCAGGACCCTTTAAAAGCCCCTCCTTCCCCTGTATCTCCGAGTTCATCCTCTCTGCCCCCTCTCCTGACTATAGTCCTGCTGTCAGTTCTGCCTGAAAGGATACCTCCTTCCTCAGTGCTAGTGATTGTTTAGAAAATGCATATTGAAATTTTGGATCAATAACTCTCTCCCAACGGTTGCATGCATGTTAAAGCTACAAATGTTTACTGAACAGCTGGATGTCAGAATGGATGTGCAAGCTAGACTGAACCTTTTTCTAAGGAAATGGTGTAGACTTATATTAATGTTTGAATTGGAGGTTCAGAGGCAAATCTCAAGGCCATTTAGAGACATGGCTATATTTTTGGAAGACTTCCTAAGGGAGAGTGGTCTCATGTTTAAAATCGCTGGGGAAGTATCAATGTGAGGGTTGCATGATCCCTCTCCCTTTTCTTTCTCACTGTTATGTTTCCATCCCCCCTCCTTTTTTTATGTTTTTTATTTTCTCTCTATGCCTGGGTCCTGTCGAAGTGTGGAAAAAGTGTCAAAGATCAAAGAGAAAATAACAAAAAAACGAGAGCTGAATATAGTTTGGATATCTATTGTAATGACCACGCGAGTCTATCTAGGGTTGCAAGTTGCACAGTGGCTTAGTTTGTTAAGTGAAGTTAGTTTAATGTGTTTAGAAGGTTAGTAACGGTATATAAAAGGAAAAAAATGGAAAAAAAGAGAGAATTGGAAGAGACAACTATACTTGGTTTATGATATGCACTTTTCCCCATTTTCTATTATGCCACAGTTGTATTGATTGCCATATATTTGTATCCTTTATTGAACGACAGATGTATTGAGTGTTTTGCTATGTAATGTATCACATGCACAGCTGTGCCTGTCATTTCCGCACTATATTATGGCATGACTGTATTTGTATTTTTCTTCTTCTCTCTCAATAAAAATTTGTTTTGTTTTAAAAAAAAAGTACTGTCCCACAATAAAAGATTGAAACAAGGCTTACCACTCTTCTGTTAGGACTTGCCCTGTGTGACCGGCAATGACTTATAGGGATTTGCAAGGTTCCATGAACACCCGCTGTATGATAACAGCAGCTACAGAAAGTGTGCAGCCTCGCTATGGTGCCAGAACAATATCAACAGGACAGGCTGTGATGCTGAAAGTGCTGGGGCACTCCACTCCACCCCTCAATTCAAAATATCTAAAAGTAATGCAACAAAGTAGCAGTTCCAGTATCAAAGACAGCCCTGGAGAGATTTATATGGTTAAAACATTGATTTTATTAGAATACATATTTAAAAGATCAAAAGGGCGCAGCAACCAGGATCTACAGCTGATGTGTTACCTGCCTCAAGGGCACTTCATTTCTTCTTTTAAATATGTATTCTAATAAAATTGACGTTTTAACCAGGCCTGTCTTTGATACTGGAACTGCTACTTTGTTGCACCAAGATGTTAACTGTGTGAAAAAAAGGGGGTATAACTTTTTTATATATATATATTCTTTTCTTGTAATCTGCTTCCTATGTTTTAACTTCATCCAGAGATGTTGGGATATATCCTACAGAACTTGAATCTTGACCCTACAATTTTGAGCACAGTGGTTATTAGACCAGTGCAGAAGCTCATTTACAGAATATTTGTCAACAGCACAGAAGGTATGCTCAAGAGGATTTTCAAAAGAGTTATATCCCCGGACTGTAAAATAGAGCTTTAAATGCTTTTAAAACATGTTTTTTTTAAATATATAGATTGTTTGAGTGCTATTTTGCTTACATATATTATGTATATATAAAATGTACTTTGATATCAATTTGATATTCATTTAACATTTATATGTGTATATTTTCTATCTATAAATATGTGAAGCATTTTCAACAAATAACACATTCTTTTACTGTAACTTCTAAATAATTATTGGGCAAAAAAAATTAAACCATAAAGGGGTAGATTACAAGAGGCACACTAAAGTTATCACGGGTGTGATATTCTAATATCGAGAACGTGCTAACTTGAGCATGTATTACAAGTTAAAAGTAAACGCATACCGGGGGGGGGGGGCAAAGCCAACTTCTAATGCAGCCAGACATGTTTTTATGAAGCTCTGGACTTTCAGATCTAGATATACGCCTAGATTTAGAGTTCTGCGTTAGCCGTCAAAAGCAGCGTTAAGGGGACCTAACGCTGCTTTTGGCCGCCTGCTGGTATTTAGAGTTGGCCAGGTAAAGGTGTACCGCTCACTTTCAAGCCGTGACTTTTCCATACCGCAGATCCCCTTACGCAAATTGCGTATCCTATCTTTTCAATGGGATCTTCCTAACGCTGGTATTTAGAGTCTTGGCTGAAGTGAGCGTTACACCTCTACCGACAAGACTCCTAACGCCCATGGAAAGGCTGTAGTTAAGAGCTTTATGGGCTAACGCTGGTATATAGAGCTCTTAACTACAGTGCTCTAAAGTACACTAACACCCATAAACTACCTATGTACCCCTAAACCGAGGTCCCCCCACATCGCCGCCACTATAATAAATATTTTTAACCCCTAATCTGCCAACCGCACATCGCTGCTACCTACATAATATTTATTAACCCCTAATCTGCCACCCCCAACGTCGCCGCCACCTAACTTCAAGTATTAACCCCTAATCTGCTGACTGGACCTGACAGCTGCTATAATAAATGTATTAACACCTAAAGCTAAGTCTAACCCTGTCTAACCCTAATCCTAACACCCCCCTAAATTAAATATAATTTTAATCTAACGAAATAAATTAACTCTATTAACTAAAGTCTTCCTATTTAAAACTAAATACTTACCTGTAAAATAAACCCTAATATAGCTAAAATATAACGAATAATTATATAGTAGCTATTTTAGGATTTATATTTATTTTATAGGCAACTTTGTATTTATTTTAACTAGGTACAATAGCTATTAAATAGTTATTAACTATTTAATAGCTACCTAGTTAAAATAATTGCAAAATTACCTGTAAAATAATTCCTAACCTAAGTTACAATTAAACCTAACACTACACTATCATTAAATTAATTAAATCAATTAACTACCAATACCTACAATTAAATACAATTAAATAAACTAAACTAAATTACAAAAAAAAAAAAACACTAAATTGCAGAAAATAAAAAAAGATTACAAGAATTTTAAACTAATTACACCTAATCTAAGCCCCCTAATAAAATTAAAAAAAAAAAAAAATAATAAAAGTCCCTACCCTATTCTACATTACCAAGTAATCAGCTCTTTTACCAGCCCTTAAAAGGGCTTTTTGTGGGGCATGTCCCAAAGTAGTCAGCTATTTTGCCTGTAAAAAAAAATACAACCCGCCCAACATTAAAACCCACCACCCACATACCCCTACTCTAACCCACCCAAACACCCCCTTAAATAAACCTAACACTACCCCCCTGAAAAAAAAAAAAAAAAAAAAGTCGGGAATCATAGTAGATAGGCGCTGAATAGGAATGATAGTTACACCAGATTAGGTATAGGTTTAGGAAGCTGTGTCTTCCAATTTAATTTAGTTATGATGATTAGAGGTTCAGCATTTTCTTTCTTCTTTTTTTTGTGTTAGGTTTTTCTTTGTCACTTATGGGAGAAAATAGGAGATATGAGGTTTATTTTTGATAAATATATCAAGGATGCAACAGAAGTGTTTATTTAATTTTTAGGACTATAACAACTTAGTAGTGAATGGCCTCGTGAGTGTTGATATTTTTTGCATTATAAGCTTTAATTTAAATATTGACATAAGATTGTACCATGATCAATTTTGTTTTAATGTAATAAGATTGGAAATATCTGGCCTAAAAAATTTCTTTTTCTCTTCTCAGAATATACGAGTATCAGATTTTTCTGTTGTTCTAATATGTACAATTGAAATTTAGAATGTAACAATTCTGTTATTTTTTGGAACCTCAATAAAAAAAAAAAAAAAAAAAAAAAAACACTACCCCCCTGAAGATCTCCTTACCTTGAGTCGTCTTCACCCAGCCGGGCCGAAGTCTTCATCCGATGGGGCAGAAGAGGATATCCAGACCGGCAGAAGTCTTCATCCTATCCGGGCAGAAGAGGACATCCGGACCAGCAGACATCTTCATCCAAGCGGCATCTTCTATCTTCATCCATCCAGAGCGGAGCCATCTTCTTCCCAGCCGACGCGGATCCATCCTCTTCAACCGACGCCTACTCGCCAAATGAAGGTTCCTTTAAATGACGTCATCCAAGATGGCGTCCCTCAAATTCCGATTGGCTGATAGGATTCTATAAGCCAATCGGAATTAAGGTAGGAAAAATCTGATTGGCTGATTCAATCAGCCAATCAGATTCAAGTTCAATCCGATTGGCTGATCCAATCAGCCAATCAGATTGAGCTCGCATTCTATTGGCTTTTCCGATCAGCCAATAGAATGCAAGCTCAAACTGATTGGCTGATTGGATCAGCCAATCCGATTGAACTTGAATCTGATTGGCTGATTCAATCAGCCAATCAGATTTGTCCTACCTTAATTCGATTGGCTGATAGAATCCTATCAGCCAATCGGAATTCGAGGGACGCCATCTTGGATGACGTCATTTAAAGGAACCTTCATTCGGCAAGTAGGCATCGGTTGAAGAGGATGGATCCGCGTCGGCTGGGAAGAAGATGGCTACGGATGGATGAAGATAGAAGATGCTGATCGGAACAGCCAATAGAATGCAAGCTCAATCTGATTGGCTGATTGGATCAGCCAATCCGATTGAACATGAATCTGATTGGCTGATTCAATCAGCCAATCAAATTTTTCCTACCTTAATTCCGATTGGCTTATAGAATCCTATCAGCCAATCGGAATTTGAGGGACGCCATCTTGGATGAAGATGTCTGCCGGTCCGGATGTCCTCTTCTGCCCGGATAGGATGAAGACTTCTGCCGGTCTGGATCTCCTCTTCTGCCCCATCGGATGAAGACTTCAGCCCGGCTGGGTGAAGACGACTCAAGGTAGGGAGATCTTCAGGGGGGTAGTGTTAGGCTTATTTAAGGGGGGTTTGGGTGGGTTAGAGTAGGGGTATGTGGGTGGTGGGTTTTAATGTTGGGGGGTTGTAGTTTTTTTTTACAGGCAAAAGAGCTGATTACTTTGGGGCATGCCCCGCAAAAAGCCCTTTTAAGGGCTGGTAAAAGAGCTGATTACTTGGTAATGTATAATAGGGTAGGGACTTTTATTATTTTTATTTTTTTTTTATTTTATTAGGGGGCTTAGATTAGGTGTAATTAGTTTAAAATTCTTGTAATCTTTTTTTTTTTCTGTAATTTAGTGGGGGTTTTTTGTAATTTAGTTTAGTTTATTTAATTGTATTTAATTGTAGGTATTGGTAGTTAATTGATTTAATTAATTTAATGATGCTGTAGTGTTTAATTGTAACATAGGTTAGGATTTATTTTACAGGTAATTTTGTAATTATTTTAACTAGGTAGCTATTAAATAGTTAATAACTATTTAATAGCTATTGTACCTAGTTAAAATAAATACAAAGTTGCCTGTAAAATAAATATAAACAAAATGCAATATAGAGAATGGTGTGCACGACAGCACACCACACCCTTTAGGGTGCGCCTCCCAATTAACAATATAGTATAGATAATATAAATTCAGCTGTAATACAACTATATAGTGGCAGTATAATCCAACAGTGGCATATGGTAAACCAACAATCACAATATACTTTACAGTCTATAGTAATATGTGAATGTCCATCAGATAAAAAGTCCCAAACAAAAAGCGGCAGCACTCTGTCAAAGGATGGTCGTCCTGATGATCAGAATCTGAGGAAAGAAGAAAACAGAGGTGCCACCATGGCCCAGTACTACCAAGACAAATAGATGTGAAATCAAATAGCAATAGATATACTCACAAACATACAGCACCCAAATGGTGCTATTGAGGCGGGCTGGAGCTTCACAGTAGTCCAGCTCAATGTTGATCCTTAGCAAAGATTCAGTAGAGATTCCTTGGGAGGCCTGAGGTGAGAAGCCTAAAAGAAGAAAAGGCAAACCAACATGGCCCAGGAACGTTTGAACAAAGGGAGGATGTGACCAAATGAGTATACTCACAGGATCCAAAGCACCTCCAGGTGCAATACCAGCAAACTGGAACCACAAAGTTGCCCAGTAGACAATCCCCAACAGGTAGTCCCCAGCTTTCAGCAGAAAAAGATTGTACAAAAGAGGATAGTGCAATGGTGCACCACAACTAAATCTTGGGTAAAGTACCACACAAGCAAGTGTATATAAAAATTTAAATCTTTAATAACACAGTGACGCATTTCTCAGCCTCCTATGGGCTGTTTCATCAGGCTATAATAAAATATTCAGATGTACACTTGCTATATAACAAACTAAAAACCTAAAACATTATCTGATAGGACAATCAATTTGAATTTCCACCAATGTGTGACCAGTAACAATCAATTGCTAAGCAACTATAATTGGCATGGGAGTGAACAGGTGGACACAAGCATGCAAATAATTAGCACAGCAAAAAAGTTCTGGGTATAATACCCATGCAACAATTCATAACTATAGTAACCAAGAATCAACATAAAACAGATAAGTTCATACATACAATTCATTATACACTCAAATAAACATAATACATAAAAGTTCCATTGACACATGTAAAATAATTAAAATTAAATAAAAATCCATTCCGTTAATACCTGACACAGAGGCTGATCGATAGCTGATAACCATATTCACAGAAAATATATAAAGAATTATATATTAATTCATACATAGACCATCTGTATCAAAGTGACATTCTTGACCCACAGTATACAAAACATCTTAGCCCAAAAATTGATATATCAATATGTAATTTTCGGATAGTAATAATAAACTCATAAGATCTTTTGATTGATCTGTAATGGATAGCGTGACCATAAGTAAGTAATATATTCTTGCTCTTTATGGTGATCCAAGTATAGTACTTATTTACCTGCAAGGGATAAACATCCCTTCATCATGTAATTGTTTTACTAGCATACTTGTGTAATAAAAGGGGCATCAGTTTGGGTCAATACTGAGTTGGTTACAAAATTACTTTTGAAAGAATCAACACAGTCTATAGCATGATCCTCTCTGCACTGTGTCATTTGACATATCATGTTGATGCCAAAGCTTCCTCCAATAATCTACACTAGTTAAGGGGGAGTGTGTGTCTGCTCCAATCAGCCTTAGTATCGTGAGAAAGATGTATTTCTATTCCAATCAGCGCCCGTTGCGCTAGCCAGTACTAGTGTGTGTGTATTTGCTTAAGGGCGTGTGTCTAAGGGCCAATCAGGGACGACGGTAAGATCTGCCCATCACATTCTCCACAATCATTGGCAAACAAGAGTAGGTTCAAATGGCATGCAAGCCCTCTCCAGTCAGCCTCTATATCGTGAAAAACATGTAACACTGATCCAATCAGCACCCATTTCACTACCCATAGCAATGTCTACATATTCTCTGAGGGAGTGTGTCTTGAGTGTGTCTATGGCCGTTATATTGATGACCTGCTATTCATTTTCAAAGGGTCAGAGGATGATATTAGAGGATTTGTAGACCATCTGAATGATAATACGTTTGGGATCTCATTTACCCATAACATAAAAAGAGATGAGATTGAATTCTTAGATCTTGTGTTGGGAAGGACGCTTGAGGGGAAAGTTTCTTCAAGAACCTTCTTTAAAACTGTTGATTGTAATAGTTTTCTCCACTATGAGAGCAACCATTACAAGTGTTGGAAGAACAATGTCCGGTATGGACAATTCAGGAGAATAAGAAGAAATTGCTCCACAATAGAAAACTATGAGATACAAGCCAAAATAATTGGGGAACGGTTCCTCGAGAAAGGTTACCCACAGGATCTAGTAGACCATGAAATCAATAGGGTGAGGAATGAAGACAGGTCTTGCTATTTTAATAATAATAAAAAACAATAACATCAAGAAGCATTCAAAGAATGCTATCCACCACTATTCATTACCAAATATAATTCTAACCATCATATAATTACAAAAATGTTGAACAAACACTGGCCAGTTTTAGCAAATGACCCTGCTCTTAAGAAAATAATAGGTAAAAAGCCCAAAGTGGAGTTCAGGAAAACACCAACTTTAAAAAACGCTTTAGCCCCCAGCAAGGTTGTTAGGGACAAGTTTATCGCCACCAATGGTGGGGGCAATAGCCCATCTGGGGTCTTTTTTCCCAAAAGTACAATAATTTCCAAAAACAAAATATCTAAATGTTGCAGGAAACACTGTGGGATGTGTAGCTTCATATCCCACAGGGAGTCCACTTTTACATCACATACCACCGGTGAGATATTTAACATAAAGGGTTTTATGACATGTGAAACATCTTTCGTCATATACCTTCTGAGCTGTAAATGTGGAATTCAATACGTTGGACGGACCTGTCGTAAGATCAAAACAAGATGGGGCGAACACTCATATAATTTTAAAAAGAATTCCAAATCTCACAGTGTCTCCAGACACTGTCTGATTCATCATAAAAAAATAAAAAATACTATGAGAATCACACCAATAGAGGCGATCTCTAGATCATTCCCTAACGCCTTTCTGACTCTCAGGAAAAGAGAGACGTTCTGGATCAAAAAATTACAAACACTCCAGCCAGATGGGCTTAATGAGAACCTTGATATGGCGGCTTTCTGATTATTCCCAAACAATTCTCTAGTTGGAGTCACATGACTCCCTCTAGGATCCTATAGATGAGATTTTATTATCAATTTAAGGTCCTCACCTCACTTCCTTAAATTACTACAATAATGGGACTAGTCTATGGTCTGGTATTAATCTTTAAGAGTGACATGTTATTTAGGTCAACTATTAGAGAAATTTCCTTAAAACCTGCACAACTGTAGGTTAATTATTGACACTTTCTAGATGCAATTTCACTGTAATTGCACTAGATACTACAACTTATCATTTTGTACTTGCACTTTTCAATTTATTATCATCACCTATATTACATACGTTTCATGCCATTTATAAATATTATTTATGTTTAATATTATTTTTTTAATCTAATATTGGTATTTTTCACTTCTACTCTCACTTAAATATATATTTTTACACTCACTCACATCCTACTAGTAGACACTAATTATTTTATGTGTAGATTATATTATATTCTTTATTGGGCATTCTTCCCCATCATTATTCACTTATTTCTCCTTTACCAACTAGACATATATTATCACAGACACATACTGTAGTTTTTTTGTAACAAACTTTATTGATCTGAGTTCACTATTACTAAGAATTTGAATTTACTTTCAGATCTGTCTGACTTCTACACTTATGTTAACCTATGAACAGTTCTATTACATTTTGTCACATACAATTGTCCGTAAGACAGAAAGGGTGACTATCTTTTCATCATGACACAAGATACTTAGATATATGAGAATTATTAGTTAAAGTCTATTGAAATTAATTTCACCACTAACACACATTCCTTCACCATTAGATCGTTAGATATAAAGGTTAGTGAATCACTAATAGCACCACAAACAGTTGCAGGATATATTGCATTTTATTAGCATATTGATGTAACATGTATCATACATTTTCTCAAATAGTTAACATTACTTATCACGTTATTTGCAATATAGATACCGATACACATATCTTCTGTAAGCACTATATTGTGTCTGCTTTGTATCGGCATAATATACACCCATTTTTTATCCCTGTCTACCAATGGCCATAGAGTTAGTAAGAGGTACGTTGCCATGTCACTCCTGATAGGCTTCAAGACACACTCCCTCAGAGAATATGTACGCATTGCTATGGGTGGTGAAATGGGTGCTGATTGGATCAGTGTTACATGTTTTTCACAATATAGAGGCTGACTGGAGCTGGCTTGCATGCCATTTGAACCTACTCTTGTTTGCCAATGATTGTAGAGAATGTGATGGGCAGATCTTACCGTCATCCCTGATTGGCCCTTAGACACACGCCCTTCAGCAAATACACACACACTAGTACTGGCTAGCGCAACGGGCGCTGATTGGAATAGAAATACATCTTTCTCACGACACTAAGGCTGATTGGAGCAGACACACACTCCCCCTTAACTAGTGTAGATTATTGGAGGAAGCTTCGGCATCGACATGTATGTCAAATGACACAGTGCAGAGAGGATCACGCTATAGACGGCGTTGATTTTTTCAAAAGTAATTTTGTAACCAACTCGGTATTGACCCAAACTGATGCCCCTTTTATTAGACAAGTATGCTAGTAAAACAATTACACGATGAAGGGACGTTTATCCCTTGCTGGTAAATAAGTACTATATTTGGATCACCATAAAGAGCAAGAATATATTACTTACTTATGGTCACGCTATCCATTACAGATCAATCAAAAGATCTTATATGAGTTTATTATTACTATCCGAAATTACATATTAATATATCAATTTTTGGGCTAAGATGCTTTGTATACTGTGGGTCAAGAATGTCACTTTGATACAGATGGTCTATGTATGAATTAATATATAATCCTTTATATATTCTCTGTGAATATGGTTATCAGCTATCGATCAGCCTCTGTATCAGGTATTAACGGAATGGATTTTTATTTCATTTTAATTATTTTACATGTGTCAATGGAACTTTTATGTATTATGTTTATTTGAGTGTATAATGAATTGTATGTATGAACTTATCTGTTTTATGTTGATTCTTGGTTACTATAGTTACAAATTGTTGCATGGGTGTTATACTCAGAACTTTTTTGCTGTGCTAATTATTTGCATGCTTGTGTCCACCTGTTCACTCCCATGCCAATTATGGTTGCCTTAGCAATTGATTGTTACTGGTCACACAATGGTGGAAATTCAAATTGATTGTCCTATCAGATTATTTTTTAGGTTTTTAGTTTGTTATATAGCAAGTGTACATCTGAATATTTTATTATAGCCTGATGAAACAGCCCATAGGAGGCTGAGAAAAGCGTTGCTGTGTTATTAAAAATTTTAATTTTTATATACACTTGCTTGTGTGGAACTTTACCCAAGATTTAGTTGTGGTGCACCATTGCACTATCCTCTTTTGTACAATCTTTTTCTGCTGGAAGCTGGGGACTACCTGTTGGGGATTGTCTACTGGGCGACTTTGTGGTTCCAGTTTGCTGGTATTGCACATCCTCCCTTTGTTCAAATGTTGCTGGGCCATGTTGGTTTGCCTTTTCTTCTTTTAGGCATCTCACCTCAGGCCTCCCAAGGAATCTCTACTGGATCTTTGCTAAGGATCAACAGTGAGCTGGAATACTGTGAAGCTCCAGCCCGCCTCAATAGCACCATTTGGGTGCTGTATGTTTGTGAGTATATCTATTGCTATTTGTTTTCACATCTATTTGTTTTGGTGGTACTGGGCCATGGTGGCGCCTCTGTTTTCTTCTTTTCTCAAATAAATATAAATCCTAAAATAGCTACAATATAATTATTCATTATATTGTAGCTATATTAGGGCTTATTTTACAGGTTACAGTATTTAGTTTTAAATAGGAAGACTTTAGTTAATAAGAGTTAATTTATTTTGTTAGACTAAAATTATATTTAATTTAGGGGGGTGTTAGGGTTAGACTTAGCTTTATAGGTTAATATATTTTTAAAAGTAGCGGCGAGGTCCGGTCGGCAGATTAGGGGTTAATACTTGAAGTTAGGTGGCGGCGACGTGGGGGGGGGGCAGATTAGGGGTTAAAACTATTTATTATAGTGTTTGCGAGGCGGGAGTTCAGCGGTTTAGGGGTTAATACATTTATTATAGTAGCGGTGAGGTCTGGTCGGCAGATTAGGGGTTAATACTTGAAGTTAGGTGGCGGCGATGTTGGGGGGGCATATAAGGGGTTAATAAATATTATGTAGGTGTCGGCGATGTTGGGGGCAGCAGATTAGGAGTTCATAGGGATAAAGGTTGCGGCGGTGTCCGGAGCTGAAGATTGGGGGTTAATAATAAAATGCAGGTGTCAGCGATAGCGGGGGCAGCAGATTAGGGGTTAATAAGTGTAACCCCTTAGGGGGGTTTAGACTCAGGGTTCATGTTAGGATGTTAGGTGCAGACTTAGAAAGTGTTTCCCCATAGGAAACAATGGGGCTGTGTTCGGAGCGTAACGCTGCTTTTTGCAGGTGTTAGGTTTTTTTTCATCCCAAACTGCCCCATTGTTTCCTATGGGGGAATCGTGCACGAGCACGTTTTGCCAGCTTACCGCTACTGTAAGCAACGCTGGTATTGAGGGTTGTAGTGGCGGTAAATTCGGCTCAACGCACCCTTTTTGGAGCCTAACGCAGCCCTTCAGACAACTCTAGATACCAGCATTGTTTGGAAGCAGCGGTAGGAAAAAAAGCTGCGTTAGCTACGCGGGTCTTTACCGACAAAACTCTAAATCTAGCCGATAGTGTTTAATTTATATATATTGAGCCTGAATTTCTACTACTATTTTACTGAATACACATACTGGCTGCTCCCAGTTACAAGAAGAGGAAAGAGTCCCGTATTGGAGTTATTGGAGACATTTCGCCAATCCTCCCTCATCAGATATGCCACGTGGAGCTGCCGAAAACTATATATACTTTACTACTACTGATAATATGGAGGCCTTGCAAGACTGGGAGCAACGCACTCAACAGCTTTTAGAGAGCCATTTCCAGAGTGTGGCGGAGGACATACTGTCGTTTGTGATCTCCCTAACACAGCAGGAGCCTAGATGCACTGACCCTGGGATGAGAGGTGGCAACAACGATACTAAGGAGAGACCGGCTGCCTGGCAGCGGGAGACCGAGCTGGAAACGGCTCCTTCATTGTTAGTAGACACCATAGGTAACCAGTTACCGGAGTCAACTCTACACCAAGATCCTGTGTGTTCTTTACCCACCCTAGACCCGGGGGACGCGACCAGCCCTTGGGGCAGGGAGCTGTATACTGTGCATAGGGATCCGAGTCCTTATGATCCTGTGTGGGCGGCTCCTAGTTTCCACAGCCGCAAAAAAGAGGAGGCAGCGCGACTGACACCACCAGAACCCTTTAACCCTACAGAGCGAGTTCTAATCCTCATACCCAAAGCCCTAATGTCTGACACTAAGGTGTACCTTGCCGGCCCTTCTTTGCAGTCTGCTCAGGAAACCTCAGGTCTCAGAGAGCTACCAGTCACAAGAAGAGCACTGAGTTCACATCAGATGGATGCAGCTGATCTCCGTATATTAGGGCCCTTGCATCACCTTTCACCAACGGCTTCTGTAATACCGAGAAGAAGAGACACAGGACTACACAGCATACAGATCCGCTTTGCAAAGGGTCCATTCTTAACATTTTTTTTGTACACGCATCCCTGATATGGGTATATAATTTCCCCTTACCGGCTAGACATATCAGAAGCTGGGAATAGGCTAAGGCTAAGTGATAATAAAATCAACTGGGACTTTATCTAGGTTAAAAAGTTATCTGTTTGTTTATAGCATGTTGCTCCTATTTTGGTTTTGCAGTTACATACATATCTGAATATATCCTGTTTTCATATAAATTGTCTTGACTAATATAAGTGCATAGTTTAATTTGATGCTCTTTTTTGCATATTATCTTAGCTGATGAAGATTGGTCTCTCCCGCTCTATCTCACATACTAGAAGATTTACCTGAGGTCATACCCACTGTCTGCACCCTAATGTTGAACTAATAACTGCATATCAGCCTATTTAATGTTATCTTTAGGGTTCAAGGTTACATGTGTTGTCACTATATACCATATCTAAGTATTAGCTCCAGTTTCCTCCGGTCGTCGCAAGCCATTTCTGATGTCAGAAATGATGGATGGGTCATCCACCAATCATGGCTTCCCCCCCGGGGGAATCAGCGTCTGATTCAATGCCGTGATTGGAGGAAGCCGGACTCCTCATTTTAGACCAAGTAAGAGGCTTTGCGATGGGTGGAGGAAGCTGGAGCTGCTGTCAAGATTAAAATGTAAGTTTTTTTCACAACAGGAGTGAAATGTAAATTTTGATGAATTAAAGTGCCCTGTTTTTAATCAAATTTTTAAAAACGGGGCACTAGGGATGGGCAAATGTTTCGCAACATTCAAAAAATGAAACAAATTTTAACATATTAGTTTGTTCGAATCGAATTTCGAATGTTTACATAACATTCTAAGATTCGATTTTCGAATGTTCGGTTTCGAATTTTATGATTGCATTCGAAAATATTCATTTTGTTGAATTTATATTTGTAATTGTATTTCTAATGCTTTTTTTAAATGTAATATTAAAATTATGCAATATTCAAATTAAAAAAATTTGAATTTATATGTTTGTAATAGTATTTCTAATGCTTTCTTTAAATGTAATATTCGAATTATGCATTATTCTATATAGAAACATTTGAAATTATATATTTGCATCTATTATGTATCAATTTACTAGATTCCCTCCCTACCACATGAACAACTGAACTTCTGAATAGTATTTGTTAAATAGAATGTTACATTCGAAATTTAGGCGTTTAGGGGTTAATAAATAAATTATTTAATTTGCGATGTGGGGGAATGGCAGATTAGTGGTTAATAGATGTATTAGTTAGTTTGCGATGTTGGGGTTGGTGGATTTAGGGGTTAATAATTATATTATGTAGTTGTTTTTTGTTTTTCTTAATAATTCGTACGGGCGGTTAGTTTTTTTTAATACTTATTGCGGGCGATTCGGGGGGTTTTTAACACTGGGTTTTTTTTTTTAAACTTATTGCAGGCGGTTAAGTTTTTTTAACACTTATTGTGGGCGGTTAGTTTTTTTTAACACTTATAGCGGGCAGTTAGTTTTTTTTTTTGTAATGCTCCGTTTGCCTTCGCAATTTGAAAAAGAGCTAAATGCCTTTTTAAGGACAATGCAAAAGAGCTAAATGCCCTTTAAAGGGCAATGCCCATACAAATGCCCCTTTAAGGGCAAAGGGTAGCTTAGTTTTTTTTAGAGTAAGGTTTTATTTTATTTTGGGGGTTGGTTGGGTGATGGGTTTTACTGTTGGGTAAAAGAGCTGATTTCTTTAGGGCAATGCCTTACAAAAGGCCATTTTAAGGGCTATCGGTAGTTTATTGTAGACTTGGGGGTGTTTTTATTTTGGGGGGGCATTTTTATTTTTATAGGGCTATTAGATTAGGTGTAATTGTTTTTATTTTGGATAATTTTGTATATATTTTTTGTAATCAGTGTTTTTTATTTTTCGTGATTTTAGTGTTTATTATTTTTGGTAAACTTAGATTTTTAATTTTTTCGTAGTGTTAGGTTTTTTTAAATTGGTAATTTAGATATTTTAATTGATATTTTTTTATTATATTCAAATAGTAAGCTTAAGTTAATTTATAGTTTAATGTTAGGTTTATTTTTATTTCACTGATATTTTTTTTTTAATTTAAATAGAGTTATATTGTAATTTGAATTTAAAGTTGGGGGGGGTGTTAGGTTTAGGGGTTAATAGTTTAATTTAGTGTTTTGCGATGTGGGGGGCTGGTGGTTTAGGGGTTAATATGTTTATTTAGTGGCAGAGATGTGGAAGACCAGAGGTTTAGGGGTTAATAACTTTGTTTAGTGGCGGTGATGCTGGGGAGCGGCGGAATAGGGGTTAATAGCTTTAAGTAGTGGCGGTGATGTTGGGGGCGGCAGATTAGGGGTTAATAACTTTATTATAGTGGCGGCAATGTCAGGGAGCAGTGGAATAGGGGTTAATAACTTTATTATAGTGGCGGCGATGTTGGGAGTGGCAGATTAGGGGTTAATAACTTTATTTAGCATCAGCGATGTCGGGGGCAGCAGATTAGGGGTTAATAACTTTATTTAGGTGTCGGCGATGTCAGGCGGCAGATTAGGGGTGTTTAGACTTGGGGTTAATGTTAGGGTGTTAGGTTTAAACAAAACTTTTTTTTCCCCCATAGACATCAATGGGGTTGCATTACAGCGATTGCTATTTCCGCACTTCAGGTGTTAGGTTTTTTTCTAACACTCTCTCTCCATTGATGTCAATGGGGAAAGCGTGCACGAGCATATCAAAGCAGCCCTTGGATTTTGTGCAGTATGGAGCTTAATGCCACCATATCGCATTCACAAGGAGGTTTTTCAGAAACTCGTAATGGCAGCACTATGGGGGGTGAAATAACGCAACTTTTGTTGCGTTCGTTTGACACCCTGTTTAGCGCAAAACTCATAATCTAGGTGTATGCTTGCTCAGAGAGGTGGCTGTGGTGTTTATTGCTTCTGAAGACCTAATTTGTGTCACACAAGCTACTTCTGGTATTGTGTTTGAATACTGGTGCACGAGCCCTCACAGGATATGTGCATATGCCACAGAAAAAACGTAATAACTTTTCTTAAAAGCATTTTTGCTAATGGAAGTATATTGCAAAAAAGAATATATTTCAAATTGAAATACACATATGTACATTTCATTGTTTTACTGCTGTTTATTTGTTTATCTAATCAACAGCATGAAAACATGAAACACAAGAATAAAGAAACATAGCTAGAATATTTTTTTCTAATTGATCAAGTTATTTAATTACTTTGAATCTGTCCTCAACCAAAAAATTTTTACCTGGTATTTATCAAAAATAATCCAGGCCAAAAGAAATTGCACTTAAAAAGCTACATTTAACATCATATAAGATTTACTAAATATAATATAATGAGTACACTACTTAATTAAAATATCTATCTATCTATCTATCATCTATCTATCTATCTATCTATCATATATCTATCTATCTATCTATCTATCTATCTGTCTCTATCTATTTATGTGTCTGTCTGCCTGCTTAAGGAATAAATACATCTATCTATCTATTTATCTATCTATCTATCTATCTATCTATCTATCTATCTATCTATCTATCTATCT
The DNA here is from genome assembly GCF_027579735.1 of Bombina bombina. Classification (NCBI taxonomy): domain Eukaryota; kingdom Metazoa; phylum Chordata; class Amphibia; order Anura; family Bombinatoridae; genus Bombina; species Bombina bombina. The sequence continues at coordinate 65,201,095 of NC_069504.1, read as the reverse complement.
ATCATCTATCTATCTATCTATCATCTATCTATAATCTATCTATCATCTATCTATCTGTCTCTATCTATTTATGTGTCTGTCTGCCTGCTTAAGGAATAAATACATCTATCTATCTATTTATCTATCTATCTCTCTATCTATCATCTATCATCTATCTATCATCTATCTATCCATCTGTCTCTCTGCCTAAGGTATCTGTCTATCATCTATCTATCTATCTATCTATCTATCTATCTATCTATCTATCTATCTATCTATCTATCTATCTATCTATCTATCTATCTATCTATCTATCTATCTATCATCTATCTATCTATCATCTATCATCTATCTATCTATCTATCTATCTATCTATCTATCATCTATCTATCATCTATCTATCTATCATCTATCTATCATCTATCTATCATCTATCTATCATCTATCTATATATCTATTTTTTACCACCAGATACTGTTTAACTTGCCTCTTTTTATGTGCAGACATTAAAATCAATAATAATTACTGGGATCAATACAAGGAAAGTAAATTCTTACAACTTGCCTCTCCAAAGCAAGTTTTAATGCATACCCTCTGTTTCTGCTAGGTCATATAGTGAAATATACATCAGCTCATTGTCGGTATGAGATACGATTTATAAACTGAACAAATATTTCTACAGCACAACACTTATTCTTTCATTATACCCACCAAACTTTATGCTCCAAGTCATGTTAAAAAATACATTTGTTTTCAGAAGGCTTTTCTATGGCTTCTAAAGGGAAGAAAACACATTAAAACAATGTAAATTAGCAATTTGTATTCATTGCATTTTATATTTCAATGTTTTCAAAATGCATTGTTTTGTTTTTTTCAGATATCACACAAATTAATAAAAACACATCAGAAATTATACAATAGTTAAAAAGGAAATTTGATTTCTTGTGATAATAGGTTATGTTGTTGCAGGAAAAAAAATAAAGTTTTTAAAGTACATTGTAAAATAAGACGAACCATCTTTCTAAGGAAATTCTACTGGTTATGATTTTATATAAACATAGATTTGTCTAAATGAAATGGTTTATTCTGGCATAAAGTATTCAAAATAAACACTACTATTTTTTCCCTTTATTTGTTAACCTTTGCTGATTTCCTCCATTATGAATCCATTGTCAAATCATACAACTGTGCCTTCAACTGGGCCATACAACTATATTTCTCCTCTTGTGTCAACTTCATTCATTCAGTCAATCTCAGAGGGCAGTTTTCAACCTTTAACTCCCTCCTACATTCACCTGCACCTCCACCAACTACAAAACTCACTGCTCTGATTATTGCTAATCAATTCAAAAATAAAACTAAAAGACTCTCCCTCAAACCCAGCCTAGCTACAACCGCTTCTATTTACACAACATTTTTTGTTACTTCTCTCCTGAGGAAGAAGTCTTCATCCTCCTAACTTCCGCTCATCTCACAAGTTGTCCCTCTCATACGGCTTCTTTTGCCCTTGCTTTAACTTATCTCTTTAACCAGCCTCTCACCACTGGCATATTTCCTGTTAATTTCAAGCATAAATTAATCATACTCATCCCCTCCACCCCTTCCAACTATAGGCCAGTCTCCTCATTTCCCTTTGCCTCCAAATGATTGAATGACTATAATTATCTAATTCATTTTTTCTCAACTAATTTCTTTTACTTGATCCCCTCAAATCTGGTTTCCCCTTTAAAAACTCAACAGAAACTGATCTTACAAAAGTAAAACACAATCTGCTATCAGCTAAAACAAATAGCTACTACTTCCTACTAATTCTTCTGGATCTATCTAATTCTTTCAACACAGTCCTCTTACAAATACAACATTCTTTTGGTATACTTTGCATGGGTTAAACCGTAGTGCAGGGTCGATAGTTGTAAAATGATATGCTCTATCGTATAATAACTTCTCATTTTTTGACTGTTAAGTCTCTTTTACCAGATTACGAGCTGTCTCTGCAATTTTCTCTTCGATGTCTTCGCACTACCTTCAACTCAATCATTTTAAAATGGAGATGCTATTTGTTCCCCCTTCTACTAGATATTTCCCACCAGACATTTCTCTTACAGCTGGATACTCTAGTCTGAACATTTTATCTGAGGTCCAATGTCTTGGGGTCACGCATTTCTCTGAACTCACATTCACTCCACATACACAGTACAAGCACTTACTAAATCCTGCCGTGCACACCTATGCAGCATTTCCAGAATGTGTCTTTTCTATGCTCATAAAACAACAAAAATACTAATTAATTCCCTCATTTTTTTCATGCATTGACTACTGCAACCTACTTCTAAATGGCCCTCACAAACACTTGCTTTCCCCCCCTCCAATCTATCATGAATGCTTCAGCTAGTCCCATCCACCTAAGTCACCAATCTACATCAGCTTAATCACTCTGCCAATCACTACACTGGCACCCCATTCACTCTAAAATATTATTATTATCATTATTATTATTATTATTATTATTATTATTATTATTATCAGTTATTTGTCTAGCGCTGCCAAATTCTGTAGTGCTAGGTACAGTGATAGTGGAATACAATGACAAGGATTTGTGATAAAATACAAAACATAACAAAACTAAACAAATCTAGTACAGGAGGAAGAGGGCCCTGCTCCGGAGAGCTCATAGTCTACAAGTTTAGGGTGCAGAGACATATGGTCGGGGGCAGCTTGTCACATCAGTTGTAGTTGAAGCAGTGAGTCAAGCAGTTCATGTATTAGTTTGGTTAGGATTAGAAATGGAGGAAAGATGGTAAGCCTCTCTGAGTAGGTGGGTTTTCAAGGAGCATCTGTAGCGATACAAGGTTGGAGACAGTCTTGTGGAGTGGGGTAGATAGTTCGAGAGGACAGGAGCAGCATGTGCGAAGTCTTGGAGACAGAGGGAGACGTAGAGATAACAGGAGTGGAGAGACGTAGGTCAGAGGTTAATCGAAGAGGACAGGATGGTAAATATTTCATGATGAGAGAGGAAATATAGTTGGGAGTTAGACTGTTGAGTGCTTTGTAAGTTAGGGTTAATACTTTAAATTTTATTCTGGAGTGTATGGGGAGCCAGTGTAGAGACTGGCAGAGCGGAGCAGCTGATGTAGATTGGTGGATGAGTCTTTGAGAAGCTTTGATAAAAGATTGGAGGGAGGAGAGGCGGTGTTTTGGAAGGTTATTTAGAAATAAATTGCAATAATCAATGCGTGACAAAAGGAGGGAACAAATAAGTATTTTTGTCATTTTTTGAGTAAGGAAGGGACAAATTCTGGAAATGTTGCATAGGTGTGAATGGCAAGATTTGGTAAGTTCTTGTATATGTGGGTTTAATGTGAGTTCTGAGTCAAGTGTAACCCCAAGACAGCAGACATGGGGTGAGTTGTTGAGAACAGAGTCTCCAACCGTCAGAGAAATGTCAGGATGTCTCAAAGAGGGGGGAATAAGAAGCAGCTCAGTTTTGGACAGATTGAGTTGGAGGTAGTGTGGAAATATCCAAGAGGAAATTGCAGAGAGGCAGTTGGAAATCTGCTTGAGTAAAGAGGGAGAGATATCAGTAGAGGAAAGATAGATTTGGGTATCATCAGCATATAAGTGGTACTGGAATCCAAAAGAGGCTATAAGTTTTACAAGGGAGGGTGTATAGAGAGAGAAAAGCAAGGGACCCAAGACAGAGCCTTGCGGTTCTCCAACTGAGAGATGCATAGGATCACAAGATATGTTGTTAAAGGAAACTGAAAACAAGCGTTTTGAGAGAAAGGAGGCAAACCAGGAGAGTGCTGTGTCTCGAATGCCAAATAAATGTAGTATTTTTAGGAGGAGAGGATGGTCAACTATGTCAAGGCAGCGGAGAGGTCAAGAAGAATTACTAAGGAGTAGTGGCCTTTTGCTGATAACAGGTCATTTGTTACTTTAGTAAGAGCGGTTGCTGTTGAGTGTTTAGGGCGGAAACCAGATTGTAGTGGATCAAGTAAGGAGTTAGTTGTGAGAAATTAATTTAGCCAATTGTAGATTGTTTCAATAATTTTGAAGCAAAGGGAAGTAAGGAGACCGGTCAATAGTTAGAAAGGGTGGAGGGGTCAAGAGAGGGCTTTTTTAGGATTGGTATGATTGACGCATGCTTGAATGTATCACAAAAGTGCCAGCTGTGAGAGATTGGTTAAAGAGATGAGTTAGGGTAGCAGTTAGTGAAGCATAGAGAGAGTGAAGAAGTTGTGAAGGAATAGGGTCAAATGGGCAGGTTGTGAGATGAGCCAAGGATAGGAGTAAAGAGACTTTTTCCTCTGTTACAGGAGGGAATGTCAGGGTTTTTCACTGTTTTGTTTGCCATGTGCTGCTGGCAGCCATTTTACTAACCTATCTTGCTGACTCTGATGCATACTGTGTGATGCTCCTCATTTCCTGCACTTCCTTTTATGGCCAGACTGGTGTACATCATCCATGTGAGACAGGATGCAGTCTCAGAATTGTGATGTCATCACTTATTAGTTAAAGGGCCTCTGTTCAGTATGCTTTGCCCTTGCGTTGCCTCAGACCTGTTTGTGAGAGCTCCTGTGTATTACCTGGCTGTCTGACGTCCCTTCCTGATCTCTGGCTTGTTCCTGACTCTGCTGTTCTCCTTGTTCCTGATTCCGGCTCGTCTGGCTACTCGCTTTGGCTCCTGACTTGGCTTGTCTGACTACCAGCTCTGGTTTTGATTCCTGGCTTGTTATCTGACTTGTGGACTTTTTATTAATTTTTGCTATTAATAAAGGTGTGATTATTTTTGCACTTCTCGTCTCAGTCTGATTCCTGGCACCCTGACATTACGCAAGGGGCATGAATCCTGATGGTGCTAAATAATCCACCTTTACCTGACATAATTTCCAGGATGGATGAACAGGATCAACGCTTGGATCAATTTGCACTAGCCCTGCAAACCCTGCTGACTCGCACTGCACATTTGGACCAAAGTGTCCCGCAAGTTATAGCTGCTCCTGTTTCCACTGCTGCACCTAGTCCTACCAGGAGCATGTCTGGTTCTGCACCTCTACTGAGCATTATGGAGGCGATCCTAATCAGTGCAGAGGGTTTTTGAACCAGGTGGGCATTTACTTTGAGATGTTACCTCAGCGTTTCCCTCTGACAGAGCTAAGGTGGGATTTCTCATCTTGTTACTCTCTGGCACAGCTCTTGCCTGGGCTAATCCCTTGTGGGAGACTAATAAACCTGTGATTTCAAATTACCCTCAATTTGTGGCCTCCTTTCGAAGAGTATTTGATGTTTCGGCTTGATCCTCCTCTGCTGCTAAACGATTCATGTCCATTCAGCAAGGTACAAGATCTGTTGCTCAGTATGCCATTGAGTTCCGTACGCTTGCTGCAGAGGTAGGTTGGAACAATGAAGCCCTTGTTGCCGCCTTCTTTCATGGGCTCTCTGATGCGATTAAAGATGAAGTTGCTGCCAGAAATTTACCAGAAGATCTCAAGGCATTGGTGTCTTTTTTTATCCTAATTGACATCAGACTAAGTGAGAGGCCCTCTTTCAAGGAGCACTTGTGAAAGCCTCCTGTTCTGTTGTCTCCTACGTGTTTGTTCCCACCCATGTTCCGTTGTCTCCTACGTGTTTGTTCCCACCCATGCCTCCCTCTCCTCCCATGCCTCCTGGTCCTGAGTCACCAGGTACTGCTGAACCGATGCAGTTGGGATTCACGCATCTCTCCGCGGTGGAGATGGCCTTTAGGAGGAGGGAGGGGCTCTGCCTCTATTGTGGGTTACAGGGCCACCTTTTGAAGTCTTGTCCGACACGGCCGGGAAACGCTCACACCTAAGGTCCTGTCGGGGGCAGACCTTGGGTGGTTTATCCTCATCCCCGGAACCACTAAAGGAGAAACCTTTGGTCACGGTTGTCCTTTCCTGGGTGGACTCCTCCATAGTCAACCAGGCTCTTGTTGACTATGGTGCTGCGGGCTATTTCATTGACAGTGCTTTTGTATCAAAGCACTCCATTCCTGTTTTGCCTCGGTCCGTTCCACTTGCTATTGAGGCCATTGATGGCAGGCCCCTTCAGCCCATAATCGTTACTCACAAAAACTGCTCCATTATCCATGGCTGTTGGGGCTCTCCATTTTGAGACCCTCCAGTTCCAGGTGATAAACTCTCTGCATTTTCCGGTTGTTCTGGGTTATCCCTGGCTCCAAAAGCACAATCCCAGTCTCGACTGGCGCAGGTCCGAAATGTTATTGTGGTCTCCGCAATGTATTTCCACTTGTCTTCGGAAACCAGTTAAAGTCTTTTACACTTCTACTGTATCTCAATTGCCAGAGGAGTACCAAGAGTTCCTAGACATTTTTGACAAGGTGCATGCTGGTACGTTGCCTCCTCACGGGTCTTACTATAGTGCCATATACCTGCAACCGGACCCATTCCTCCTTAGGGGCAAGGTTTACCCTCTGTCTGTTGCGGAGAATTGTGCTATGGAGGAGTATGTTGCCGATGCTCTGTCGCGAGGATCATCCACAAATCCTGCTCTCCTGCAGGGGCTGGCTTCTTCTTTGTGATTATAGGGGAATCATTTTACCATTAAGAATGGTTACCCTATTTTGCTCATTACGGAACTCTTTGACCGCCTCAAGGGAGCTACGGTTTTTACTAAACTTGATTTGAGAGGACCGTACAATCTCGTTAGGATCAAGGAGGGCCAGAATGGAGAACAGCATTTAACAGCAGGAGAGGGCATTATGAGTATCTTGTAATGCCCTTTGGCCTATGTAAAGCTCCTGCTGTTTTCCAGGAATTTATTAAAGATGTCCTACGAGATATGTTGCAGCAGTGTGTTGTGGTGTACTTGGACGACATCCTCATACACTCACCCACACTTGAGGCTCATCGTTCTGATTACACGGGTAACACATTACACGGGTTCTTCAGAGACTACGTGAGAACGGCCTGTTTTGTAAACTCGAGAAATGTGAGTTCCATCAGACTCTAGTAACCTTCCTAGGTTATGTTATCTCCATTGCAGTGTTCTCCATGGATCCTGACAAGTTATCTGCAGTTCTGCAGTGGCCTCGCCCAGTTGGTCTTCGGTCTATTCAACGTTTTTTGGGGTTCACCAATTACTATAGAAAGTTTATTAAAAACTTTTCTTCCTTGGTCAAACCTATCACAGACATGACCCGTAAAGAGAATGATCTACTCCATTGGTCACCTACTGCCATTAAGGCCTTTGATAGTCTTCAGACTGCCTTTGCTGCCGCTCCAGTTCTGGCACATCCTAACCCTGTCCTGCCTTTCATTCTTGAGGTTGATGCGTCTGAGACTGGAGTAGGTGTCCTCTTGTCTCAACGTCCTACGCCTGAGAGTTCCTTTCATCCGTGTGGTTTCTTCTCTAATTGAGTGCAATTATGAAATTGGTGACAGGGAATTACTGGCCATAATTTTGGCACTCAAGGAATGGAGGCATCTTCTCGAGGGTACTAGCATGCCAGTGCTCATTCTTACTGACCACAAGAATTTAACTTATCTATCTGAAGCAAAACATTTGTCACCCCGACAAGCCAGATGGGCGCTATCTTTGTCTCGCTTTAATTATGTGTTCTCCTACCTGCCTGGTAGTAAGAATGTTAGAGCTGATGCCCTCTCTTGAATATTTTCGCCTCTGTCCAAGGAGGAGTCTGTACCTACTCCAGTTATACCTCCTGACCATATTTTGGCTACCATACGTACTAATTTGACTTCTCCCTTGGGGGAGGAGATCCTGGCTGCACAAACCAATGCACCCCCTGAGAAACCTAGTGGTAAGTGTTTTGTTCCTGAGAATCGTCTAACTAAACTTTTGCACACTTACCACTATCCTAAAGCTGCAGGTCACCCAGGCAAGAACCAAATTATTTGGTCTGTCACTCGACAATTCTGGTGGCCAGGTCATCGTTCTGATGTTGCTGCATATGTTGCCTCCTGCTCAGTTTGTGCACAGAATAAGACTCCTCAATGTCTTCCTGTGGGTCTTCTTCAACCTATTGCTAATGCTGAGCGTCCTTGGACAAATCTTTCCATTGACTTCATTGTCGAGCTCCCTGTTTACAATGGCAATACTGTTATCCTTATGGTGGTTGACCGTTTTTCTAAAATGTCACATTGCATTTCCTTGAAGAAGTTGCCTACTGCTCAGGAGCTCGCTTCAATTTTTGTCCGGGAGGTCTTCCATTTACATGGGTTACCCAAGGAGATAGTGTCGGACTGGGGTAGCCAGTTTGTCTCCAGATTTTGGCGTTCCTTTTGTGCTCAAATGGGGATCCAGCTTTCCTTCTCCTCGGCATATAACCCTCAATCCAATGGGGCTGCGGAATGGTCTAATCAAGCTCTGAAACAGTTCCTCCATTGCTATGTCTCAGATCACCACAATAATTGGTCTGAACTGTTACCTTGGGCAGAGTTTGCTCGTAATAGTGCTATTAATGCTTCCTCCAAGTTATCCCCGTTCATGGTGAATTATGGGTTTCAACCATCCTTGTTGCCCGATTAATTCATGTCTCAGGGTTTTCCGGCTTTGGAGGAGCATCTCCGGCAACTCCGTTCCACATGGGTGCAGATTCAGGATTGCCTTCATCGTTCTTTGCAGCTCCAAAAGTTCCAGGCTGATCGTAGGCGTCTCCCCGCGCCTTCCTACCAGGTTGGTGAGAGAGTTTGGCTGTCCTCCCGCAACTTGAATCTTCATGTGCTTTCCAATACCTACCTACCTACCCATTATGTTGGTCCTTTTCGAATACTCCGACTGGTCAATCCTGTGGCCTACGCTCTTGATCTTCCTCCTGCAATGTGCATCTCCAATGTTTTTCATGTCTCCCTCTTGAAACCATTGGTTTGTAATTGGTTTACCACTGTGTTGCCTTGTCCCTGTCCTATCTTTGTTTACAACCATGAGGAGTATGAGTTCAGTAGCATTATTGACTCATGTATGTCCAGGGGCCGCGTGCAGTATTTGGTTCACTGAAGGGGCTACGGTCTGGAAAAGCGTTCATGGGTTCCCTCCTCTGATGTTCATGCTCCTGCCCTCCTCCCTGCCTTCCATGCCCATTTCCCCAATAATCCTTTTGTCCTCCCGCGGGGGAGGGGTCGTTGAGGGGAGGGTACTGTCAGGGTTTTTTCCCTGTTTTGTTTGCCATGTGCTGCTGGCAGCCATTTTACTCACCTCTCTGGTGCATTCTATTTGAGGCTGCTCATTTCCTGCACTTACTTTCATGGCCAGACTGGTGTACATCATCCGTGTGAGACAGGATGCAGTCTCAGAATTGTGATGTTATCACTTACTATTTAAAGGGCCTCATTATGCTTTGCCCTTGTGTTGTCTCAGACCTGTTTGTGAGAGCTCCTGTGTATTACCTGGCTGTCTGATGTCCCTCCTGATTCCTGATCTCTGGCTTGTTCCTGACTCTGCTGTTCTCCTTGTTCCTGATTCCAGCTCCTCTGACTACTCACTTTGTCTCCTGACTTGTCTCGTCTGACTACCAGCTCTGGTTTTGATTCCTGGCTTGTTATTTAACTTGTGGACTTTTTATTATTTTTTGCTATTAATAAAGGTGTGATTATTTTTGCACTTTTCGTCTCAGTCTGATCCCTGGCACCCTGACAGGGTAGTAGCATAGAGTTTTGTTAATTGAATGGGTGGGTATGATTGCTGGGTTTGAGGGGTGTGAGGTGCAGATATCTTTTCTAATGGTGTCAATTTTATTTTTGAAGTGATCAGCAATAATCTGAGCAGTGAGGTTAGTAGTGGGCGTAGGTGCAGGTGGACGTAGAAGGGAGTTAAATGTCGAGAATAGCTTTCTGGGGTTAGATGCATGAGATGATATAAGGGAGGAGAAATAGACTTGCTTGGCCAGGCTGAGCACAGAGTTTTAGGACTTAAGGATGAATTTATAATGCCGGAAATCAGCACAGGTGCATGATTTCCTCCACTGCCGTTCAGCAGCCCGTGAACATTGCTGAAGATATCTGGTCTGTTTGGTGTGCCACGGTTGCCATTAAGTGATTGATGTACATCGAAGAGTGGCGGGTGCAGATTTGTCAAGTTTTGATTTTAGTGCCTTTTAGGTTTTGGCAAGAGAGGGATGAAATGTCGGAAAGCAGAGGATTCAGTTGAGTGGAAAAGTCTGTGAGATCCAAGTCATTTAAATTCCTGCACTAGCAGCTCACAAGAGCTGCTGGTGCAATGCTGAATATGGAGAGCGCATTGCTCTCCGCATTTAGCGAGGTCTGTCGGACCTGACCCGCACTGTCGAATCAGGTCCGACAGACCTTTGATAAATAGGCCTCTAGGTCTATAGAGTTGCCTTCACAGTGAGTTGGAGATGTTGTCCACTGGGACAGGACAAAGTAGGTGGTAAGGGATAGAAGTTTAGAGGCAGCAGGCATGTTAGGATTATCAACGGGTATGTTGAAGTCCCCTAAGATGAGAGAAGGGACATTACAAGAGAGAAAATGTGGAAGCCAGGCTTCAAAGTGGTCCTGAAATTGCGATGCTGGGCCAGGGGGCCGATAGATAACTGCAACACGAAGAGTTACAGGGGAGAAGAAGGGGATAGCATGAACTTCAAAAGATGAGAAGAAAAGAGAGGGGGTGAAGGAATGCAGTGAAAGGTACTGTGTGGAGACAGGAGAATTCCTACTCCCCTTTCTTGTTTGTCTCCTGGTCTGGGGGTGTGACTGAAGTGCAGGCCACCATAGGACAGAGAGGCTACAGCAGTTGTGTCAGAGGAGGAAAACCAAGTTTCAGTGAGGGCTAACAGGTTAAGTGAAGATGAAATAAATATTAACCCTAACATATAAAGCACTCAACAGCCTCACCCCCGACTATATTTCCTCTCTCCTCCAAATATTGGCTGACCTACATCTCTTTACCCAATTATCTCTACTTCCTTCTCTCACCTCTAAGTCTTCTCACGTGCTACTCCTGTCCTCTAGAGAACTCCTTTTCCCACTTCACTAGACTGCCTTCAACCTTTGTATAGCTTTAGTCGCTCTTTGAAAACCCACCTATTCAGAGAGGTTTACCAGCTCTCCTCTGTTTTCATCCTACCTAAAAAAAATCTTGAACTGCCTTGACTCACTGCTGCAACTGCAATCCATGTGACAAGCAACCTCAAACCTTATGTCTTTGCACCCTCAACCTGTAGACTGTAAGCTCTTCAGAGCATGGTCCTGCCCTTCTTATACCAGTTTTATCCCCTTTAACCCCCTTAGCATATAAGTCTACGAGCCCAGCTGTCTGTAAATGACCTTCTTCATGAGAGCTGATTTACAGTGGGCCCTCTACTGACTTGTTGCCTATAAATGTTACCTTGCATATTATACCTCTGCTTATAGCACTGCAGAAACAGTTTGTGCTCTACAAATACAAATCAAAAAAGGCAAATAAATACAAACGCTAGTACTGAAAATCACACAATATACAACTTTTGGCTAACAAAAGGGGTTTTATAGGTACAGGCAGCATCTGATGATGGCATAAGTTAGAGGGGGGAGGGTTAGAAAGCTGTATGGGAGGAATCAGGGAGGTTGGAGAGTAAGGTGGTATCTTACTCTGCAGAAAAAATAATGATAATGATCGGAACAGCCAATAGAATGCAAGCTCAATCTGATTGGCTGATTGGATCAGCCAATCGGATTGAACTTCAATATGATTGGCTGATTCAATCAGCCAATCAGATTTTTCCTACCTTAATTCCGATTGGCTGATAGAATCCCTTAAAGGAACCTTCATTCGTCGGTAGTCCATCGGGAAAGAAGGATGTTCCGTGTCGGCGGCATGAAGATGGATCCTGAAGAAAGAAGATTGAAGACCCCGCTTGGAAGATGACATCGCCCAGATGGAAGACTTCTTCAGCGCCACCTGGAGGATCACTTCATCGGATGGAAGACTTCTTCAGCGCCCCATGGGAGGATCACTTCTGCCGTTCCGGATCTCCTCTTCAGTTCCATCGGTGGCTTGAGTGAAGACGACTCAAGGTAGGATGATCTTCAGGGGATTAGTGTTAGGTTATTTTAAGGGGGTTTGGGTTAGATTAGGGGTATGTGGGTGGTGGGTTTTAATGTTGGGGGGGGTTGTATTTTTCTTTTACAGGCAAAAGAGCAGTTTTCTTTGGGGCATGCCCCACAAAAGGCCCTTTTAAGGGCTGGTAAGGTAAAAGAGCTTTGAACTTTTTTAATGGAGAATAGGGTAGGGAATTTTTTAATTTTGGGGGGCTTTGTTTTTATTAGGGGGCTTAGATTAGGTGTAATTAGCTTAAAATTGTAATTAGCTTTTTTTAATTTTTGTACTTTAGTTAGTTTATGTAATTGTATTTAATTGTAGTTATTTATTTATTTATTTATTTATTTATTATCGGTTATTTGTAGAGCGTCAACAGATTCCGCAGCGCTAGTTATTTGTAGTTAATTTATTTAATTAATGTAATGATAGTGTAGTGTTAGGTTTAATTGTAACTTAGGTAACTTTAGGATTTATATTTATTTTACAGGTAATTTTGTATTTCTTTTAGCTAGGTAGTTATTAAATAATTAATAACTATTTAATAACTATTCTAACTAGCTAAAATAAATACAAAGTTACCTGTAAAATAAATATAAATCCTAAAATAGCTACAATGTAATTATTAATTACATTGTAGCTATCTTAGGGTTTATTTTACAGGTAAGTATTTAGTTTTAAATAGGAATAATTTATTTAATGATAGTGTAGTGTTAGGTGTAATTGTAACTTAGGTTAGGATTTATTTTATCTCCTCTTCAGTTCCATCGGTGGCTCGGCTGAGTGAAGACGACTCAAGGTAGGATCATCTTCAGGGGATTAGTGTTAGGTTATTTTAAGGGGGGTTGGGTTAGATTAGGGGTATGTGGGTGGTGGGTTTTAATGTTGGGGGGGTTGTATTTTTCTTTTACAGACAAAAGAGCAGTTTTCTTTGGGGCATGCCCCACAAAAGGCCCTTTTAAGGGCTGGTAAGGTAAAAAGAGCTTTGAACTTTTTTAATGTAGAATAGGGTAGGGTTTTTATTAGGGGGCTTAGATTAGGTGTAATTAGCTTAAAATTGTTGTAATATTTTTTAAATGTTTGTAACTTATTTTTTTTATTTTTTGTAACTTAGCTTTTTTTAATTTTTGTACTTTAGTTAGTTTATGTAATTGTATTTAATTGTAGTTATTTGTAGTTAATTTATTTAATTAATGTAATGATAGTGTAGTGTAAGGTTTAAAGGGACAGTTTACTCAAAATTTTTCTCCCCTTTAATTTGTTCCCAATGATCCACTTTACCTGCTGGAGTGTATTAAATTGTTTACAAGTAGCTCCTTTACCCTTATATTGGCATTTGAAATTGTTGATTTAGCATGTGGTATCCCCACCTATTCTGAAAGTTTGTGGCCGCGCGTACCAGCTATAGATAAGCTTTGTAAACACAGCCAGCAGAAGAAATTACAATCCCAGTGGGATATAGCAGAGATAAGGTAATAAAATGTTGATTTTCCATTGTTCTCTCAAAGTACTGGTGATTGTTTTAAGGACAGATATAAGATAAAGAAGCAGGTATATGTGCACAATGTGATACAGTAATGAGATCTAATTATACCTACAAGCTCAACCCATTTTATTAGGTTGTGGCTTCAAAACACAAAATCAGAGCTTTAATATACACAAATAAGCCTTAAAAAGCAAATCTCATACATTTTATACTCTGCAGCTGGTAAAAAAGCAATTGTAAACACATTAAGGGAAAAACTATTTTATAGTATACTGTCCCTTTAATTGTAACTTAGGTTAGGATTTATTTTACAGGTAATTTTGTATTTCTTTTAGCTAGGTAGTTATTAAATAATTAATAACTATTTAATAACTATTCTAACTAGCTAAAATAAATACAAAGTTACCTGTAAAATAAATATAAATCCTAAAATAGCTACAATGTAATTATTAATTACATTGTAGCTATCTTAGGGTTTATTTTACAGGTAAGTATTTAGTTTTAAATAGGAATAATTTATTTAATGATAGTGTAGTGTTAGGTGTAATTGTAACTTAGGTTAGGATTTATTTTACAGGTAAATTTCAGTTTATTTTAGCTAGATAAGCTATTAAATAGTTAACTATTTAATAGCTTTTGTACCTAGTTAAAATAAATTGAAAGTTACCTGTAAAATAAAAATAAATCCTAAGATAGCTACAATATAATTATTATTTATATTGTAGCTATATTAGGGTTTATTTTAAAGGTAAGTATTTAGTTTTAAATAGGATTAATTTAGTTAATAATATAAATATTATTTAGATTTATTTCATTAATATTTAAGTTAGGGGGGTGTTAGGGTTAGTGTTAGACTTAGGTTTAGGGGTTAATAAATTTATTACAGTGGCGGCGGTGTAGGGGGGGGCAGGATAGGGGTTAATAAATGTATTATAGGTGGCGACGGTGTAGGGGGGGCAGATTAGGGGTTAATAAGTTTAATATAGGTTGCAGCGGGGTATGGGAGCGGCGGTTTAGGGGTTAAACTATTTATTTAGTTGCGGCGAGGTGCGGGATCGGCAGGATAGGGGTTAGTAACTTTATTATAGAGGGCGGCGGTATAGGGGGGGCAGGATAGGGGTTACTAGGTATAATGTAGGTTGCGGCGGTGTCCGGGTGCGGCGGTTTAGGGGTTAATACATTTATTATAGTTGCGGTGGGCTCCAGGAGCGGCGGTTTAGGGGGTAAACACTTTATTTAGTTGCGGCGGTGTAGGGGGGGACAGCTTAGGGGTGTTTAGACTCGGGGTACATGTTAGGGTGTTAGGTGTAGACAGCTCCCATAGGAATCAATGGGATGTCTGGCAGCAGCGAACTTGTACTTTCGCTATGGTCAGACTCCCATTGAATCCTATGGGATCCGCCGCCTCCAGGGTGGCGGATTGAAAACCAGGTACGCTGGGCCGTAAAAGTGCCGAGCGTACCTGCTAGTTTTTTGATAACTAGCAAAAGTAGTCAGATTGTGCCGCACTTGTGTGTGGAACATCTGGAGTGACGTAAGAATTGATCTGTGTCGGACTGAGTCCGGCGGATCGAAGCTTACGTCACTAAATTCTACTTTTGCCGGTCTGTAGCCTTTGATAACTAAGGCGAATCAGCCTCGCCACAAATACCCTGCGGAATTCCAGCATATTTGAGGTTGACGGCGTGATAACTACCCCCTTGGTTTTTATGTTAGGGTGTTTAAATGTAACTTTTTTTCCCCATAGACATCAATGGGGTTGTATTACAGCGACTGCCATTCCGCACTTCAGGTGTTAGTTTTTTTTCTAACACTCTCTCCCCATTGATGTCTATGGGGGAAAGTGTAAGCGTGCACGAGCACATCAAAGCAGCCCTTGGCTTTTGTGCGGTATGGAGCTTAACTCCACCATATCGCACGCACAAGGAGGCTTTTCAGAAACTCATAATAGCAGCGCTATAGAGAGTAAAATAACGCAATAACATTCTTTTCGCAGCCTCTTTAGAGCAAAACTCGTAATCTAGGTGAATGTTTGATGTTGGAAAGTGTGAGCTTACTTTTTAAAGACCACGGCATAATAAATATTTATGTTTTATATGTTTTAGTACACTTAGATCAATTTCTTTGCACTTTTGTTTGTTTCATGTTTCTATACTTGTACTAATACCACTGTCTACTTACCGGTGGCTAAGAAGACACAGCAAAGCTGAACAGGATTTAAAGATACAGACACAGCAGAGGCATAAACATATCCTTTTTATCAATGAATTTATTAAATATAGTTTGAGACTTTGTATGCATTGATACATAGTTTTAGTTTAATTTTCAGTGTATGTAGTGACACCTATCTATATATTTTTTTCTGATTATATAAAAGTGGATACATGCATATATAATAACATTTTTATATTTATTTATTTATTTATAAAATATTTTACCAGGAAAGATACATTGATATTTCTCTCGTTTTCAAGTATGTCCTGGGTACACAAAACATTGCATTAATACAAAGGGTACAATCAAATACAAAAACAATAATAATACACAATATATGCACAAAAATTTAACATATAACAGGTAGGAAATATATAATCAACCATGACAGGTGCATTCTGTTTTGAGATATGAAGAGAGGTATCTCTTAAAGGATATTAGGCATGGGGAAGGTTTGAAAGTGTGTGGGAGGTCATTCCATAATTGTGGTGCTCTGTAGGAAAAGGAGGATCGAGCTGCTTTCTTTTTGTATTGAGGCAAGCTAAATAATGTGCTGGAACTGGATCAGAGGTTATAGGAGGTGGGAATAGCCGGGGAGAGCATACTGCTCAGGTAGGGTGGGAGCTTCCCAGAAAAGCTTTTAAACACAAGACAGGAATGGAGGGTGCGTCTGGATTCCAGCGACAGCCAGTTTAGTTCTTTTAGCATGTCACAATGGTGTGTCCTGTAGTTACATTGTAGCACAAAGTGGCAAAACGAGTTATACAATGTATTAAGTTTATTAAGGTGAGTTTGCGGTGCAGGTGCGTATACTACGTCCCCGTAATCCATGATAGGCATCAGCATTTGCTGTACAATCTTTTCCTTTACAGTAGGGCTGAGGCAGGATTTGTTTCTGTACAGGGCACCTATTTTTGGATAAAGTTTAGATGCCAGTTTTTCTATATGGAGGCCAAAAGATAAATTGGGGTCTAACAACATACCCAAGTATTTAAAAGAGTGGACTGCAGTCAGTGTGCAATTTGATTTTGTTTTGATGCATAGATGGGAATTTTGTAGTTTGTGTAGTTTACGTCCCATTCCAAAGATCATTGTGACAGTTTTGTCAGTGTTTAGGAAGAGTTTGTTTTTTGAGATCCACTTTTCTACCTCTGTGAACTGGTCTTGGAGCACTGCTTCAAGCTGCGGTAGATCAGAATTGTTTGCATAGATTACTGTGTCATCTGCATACATGTGTACAGTTGAGGATTTGCAGACATTAGGCAGATCATTTATAAATAATGTGAATAGCAGGGGGCCGAGAATGGAACCTTGGGGAACACCACATGTGACTGGGAGAGGGAGGGAGTCGCTGTCAGAAATGGAGACATATTGTGATCGGTCCAATACATATGATCGAAACCAGGTTAGCGGACGATCACCAATACCTGAGTTTTTTAGTTTGAGTAGTAGTATGTCGTGGTCTACTGTGTCAAAGGCCTTTGCAAAATCAAGGAAAATAGCTCCAGTTAGGTCTCCTTGTTCCATTCCAGTTTGGATGTTGTTGCAAACTTTTAGGA
Source organism: Bombina bombina (assembly GCF_027579735.1). Lineage (NCBI taxonomy): Eukaryota > Metazoa > Chordata > Amphibia > Anura > Bombinatoridae > Bombina > Bombina bombina. Next base: position 65,183,824 of record NC_069504.1, on the reverse strand, counting down.
GGGCAGTTGTAGTGCAGTGATTTGTACGAAAACCTGATTGATCAGGGGTCAGATAGTTAGATTGTTGGTAATATTCACATAATTGCGTATGGACACATTTTTCTAAGATTTTTGACAATACTGGTAGCAATGATATTGGGCGATAGTTATCTCCCCACTTTTATGGATAGGCACTACTCTTGCAGTCTTCCAAAGTTTGGGTATGTATCCAGACACCAAGGATTTGTTAATTAGGGTTCTAACAGGTTTAGCAATTGCTGGCGCACTAAGCTTCAAAAGGATTGCTGGGATTCGATCAGGTCCAGACTGGTTTTTCATTTTTAGGTTATTAAGGTGTTTCTTAATGACATTGATGGGTACAGGTCTAAAATTGAACTTCTCTATATTGGGTATTTGCTGATTTAGTGGGGCCTGATCCACATTTGTAGCTTCAGGATGCGTGCCATTTATTAGTTTGTCAATCAGAGTGGTGGAGCATCCGACAAAATAATTGTTAAAGGCATTTGCTACATCTAAGGTGAGTTGCAGAGTTTGGTTGTCCACATTGACAGTGGAGGGTTGGGAGTGGATTGGTGGAGTTTGTAAATTATTTATGACTTTCCAAAACTTTCTAGGGTTTGATATGTTATTGTTCAGATTTTCACAGAAATATTGGGCCTTGGCCAATTTTGTTTGTTTAGTGCACATATTTCGCCATTGTCTATATACACAGTGATCGTTCATAGAGCCAGTATGCTTGAACTTTGACCACAATGAATCTCGAAACTGGTACATTTGAATGAGCTCAGCTGTGATCCAATTCAAGTGTGCTCCTTTTACTCTCATCTTACGCAGCGGGGCATGTAAATTCTAAACTTGTAGGAGTTCGGACTGAAAGAATTCAACTGCAGAGTCAAGATCTGGGATTAGGTTTAATCTGTGCCAGGGGAGGTTGTTGATGTCATTTAGAAATTATTGAAGATTACATTTTTTGAAGGATCTGGTGATTTTAACCTTCGGAGAGGTTTTAGTTGCCTTTATTTTGCGCACACAGTACACTAAGCAGTGGTCACTGAAAATGTTAGGGAGAACACCTGCCTCCTGGATTCGGTCGGGAGAGGTGGAGAGAATCCAATCGAGCAGGGTGTGATTATGGCTTTTGTTGTTTATGAGAGTTGGGGAGGAGATTAATTGCGTTAGCTGCAAAGACTTAAACACAGAGCAACAACTATTATTTTTTGGATTCAGCCAATCAATATTAAAATCTCCAAAAACCAAAACTTCACTTTTTGGGTTTTGAGCTATGGTTTCACTAAGGAGATGGGCTATGTATGAAAGGGAATGTACAGGGGAGCTAGGTGGGTGGTAGATTCCTGCAACAATGATTGATTTACTGCACTGGATCTCAATTGTGCCAGAAATTAAATCAAAGGTGGCAGGAGAGCTAGATTTTTGTAAGGGGTGTACTTTGTGGAATTGTCAACATAGATTACAATGCCGCCTCCTCTCTTTGCTCTGTCATTTCTATGGCATGAATACCCATGTATTGCAATGGCAGAGTCAGGTATTTTTGAAGTTAGCCATGATTTAGAGATCAAAATGATTTTGGGCTTGTATTGTAAACACCAAGCTTGTAGTGCATTGATTTTTGGTAGTAAGCTGCGGATATTACAGTGCACAAAGGAGATTCCTTTTTTAGCTGGAAGGCTAGGAATGGAATTTGTTGGGGGACCAGGGTTAGATTCTACATCATTTGCAAGGGCAAGTAACATAAGGAAAAGGAATTTGGGCATATTTTTTGTTTTTCCATATAGTGAATGGGATATTTTATAGTTTTGTAAGGTGGGGGTAGGAGGGTTATTTTTTATAACTCTCCACCAGCACTCAGCAGATAAATTACAGCAACAGAGCAGGCCATGGTGTATGATAATTTGTTTTCCAGTTTGAGGTGTGTGCTTATGGCAGTAGTGATGTGAACAAAATTTGAGTGAGAAAAGGATTAACACAAATAACAGTATGGTCATATTTGGATTCATGTTAGTGGTATGAGGTGTGTAGATGAAAATAAAACAAAAGTAGCACAAAATGTAAAAGAAATAAAAGTATATACTATTGATGTGTGATATATAGCTATTTGTAGGGAGACAGAGTAAGTATTCTAAAGGGTTAAGTGAATGAAAGGATGTGCTGATCAGTGTTTGCAGCTGTCATTTTGGGAGAATGAAAGTTGAGTATGAGACTATCTATAAATAAGGAAATGAGCTTGGGGTAGGTGGGGTGAGGGGCAGTGTGGGAGGGAAACTATCTTCCAAAGGCTTCCTGTTTACAGAGAGCAGTGTTACAGCTGAGATATTCAGGTCTGTGATTCTCTAGGAATACTGAAGCAGATACACTTAAAATTCAGTCTGTTTGCAGAGAGCAGTGTTACAGTGTTACAGCTGAGATATTCAGGTCTGTGATTCTCTAGGAATACTGGGGCAGATACACTTAAAATTATATAAAACCATTAGGAGAATCTTGTAGATAGTAAATCTACTATTAATTCTGTTTTATGAAGGAAATTGGTAATGTCATTTTCTCTACTGGCACCACTAATTTAGAGTCAGATTACGTTCATGAAAGCGATATTAACCCCTTAATGACCACAGCACTTTTCCATTTTCTGTCCGTTTGGGACCAAGGCTATTTTTACATTTCTGCGGTGTTTGTGTTTAGCTGTAATTTTCCTCATACTCATTTACTGTACCCACGCATATTATATACCGTTTTTCTCGCCATTAAATGGGCTTTCTAAAGATACCATTATTTTCATCATATCTTATAATTTACTATAAAAAAATGATAAAATATGAGGAAAAAATGGAAAAAAACGCAGTTTTTCTAAATTTGACCCCCAAAATCTGTTACACATCTACAACCACTAAAAAACACCCATGCTAAATAGTTTCTATATTTTGTCCTGAGTTTAGAAATACCCAATGTTTACATGTTCTTTGCTTTTTTTGCAAGTTATAGGGCAATAAATACAAGTAGCACTTTGCTATTTCCAAACCACTTTTTTTCAAAATTAGCGCTAGTTACATTGGGACACTGATATCTGTCTGGAATCCCTGAATATCCCTTGACATGTATATATATTTTTTTAGAAGACATCCCAAAGTATTGATCTAGGCCCATTTTGGTATATTTCATGCCACCATTTCACTACAAAATGCGATCAAATAAAAAAAAAATGTTCACTTTTTCACAAATGTTTTCACAAACTTTAGGTTTCTCATTGAAATTATTTACAAACAACTTGTGCAATTATGGCATACATGGTTGTAAATGTTTCTCTGGGATCCCCTTTGTTCAAAAATAGCAGACATATATGGCTTTGGCATCGCTTTTTGGTATTTAGAAGGCCGCTAAATGCCGCTGCGCACCACACGTGTATTATGCCCAGCAGTGAAGGGGTTAATTAGGGAGCATGTAGGGAGCTTGTAGTTTTAATTTTAGCTTTAGCTACCATTTCACCGCCAAATGCGAACAAATAAAAATAAAACGTAAAATTTTCCCAATTTTAGGTTTCTCACTAAAATTATTTACAAACAGCTTGTGCAATTATGGCATAAATGGTTGTAAAAGCTTCTCTGGGATCCCCTTTGTTCAGAAATAGCAGACATATATGGCTTTGGCTTTGCTTTTTGGTAATTAGAAGGCAGCTAAATGCCGCTGCGCACCATACGTGTATAATGCCCAGCAGTGAAGGGGTTAATTAGGGAGCTTTTAGGGAGCTTGCAGGGTTAATTTTAGCTTTAGTGTAGGTATCAACCTCCCACATGACACATCACACCCCCAGATCCCTCCCAAACAGCTCTCTTCCCTCCCCCACCCCACAATTGTCCCCCGCCATCTTAAGTACTGGCAGTAAGTCTGCCAGTACTAAAATAAGAGTTTTTTTGGGTTTTTAAAAAAAAAAATAATAATTATGTTCTGTAGTATCCTCCCTTAGCCCCCAACCTCCCTGATCCCCCCCCAAACAGCTCTCTAACCCCCCTCTCTCTGCCTTATTGCGCCATATTGGGTACTGGCAGCTGTCTGCCAGTGCCCAGTTTGCAATCAAATATGTTTTTTTTTAGTTTTTTTTTTAAAAATACTATTTTCTGTAGTGTAGCTGCCCTCCCTCAACCCCCAACACCCCAACCCCTGCCAGATCGCTAAACAGTTTTGAGATGCCCACCCTCACTCCCACCGAGTACCATCATTGTTCCATAGTGTAGGGCTCCCACCCGCGCGCGCGCGCGCGCGCCCGCTCCCGTGCACGCGCGCGCACCCGCTCCAGTTCACGAGCGCGCACCCGCGCGCACGCCCGCACTCGATCCCGCCCCCCTTCCCACCGATGGCCGCCCACCCGCCTCCCTTGGTAAGCTCCCACCCACCAACGAACATGGCCATCAATGGCCGATGCAGAGAGGGCCACAGGGTGGCTCTCTCTGCATCGGACGGCTAAAAAATGTTATAGCAGGATGCCTCAATATCGAGGCATCACTGCTATAACATGAAAGCAGTTGGAAGTGATCAGGATCGCTTCCACTGCTTTCAAAGACCAACGACGTACGGGGTACGTCCTTGGTCATTAACTGCATTTTTTTGCAGGACGTACCCCATACGTCGTTGGTCGTTAAGGGGTTAACGCTCCACTGTGTAATAATAGCACACACTAATGTGCTGGTATTACAAGAGTCAGCAATGCAAAGCAACCTGGGGAAGCCTTGTTCTGATGCCATCAGTGAGGGCAGCAAACTTAAACCTATATATGTATATGATTATATAAATATATATGTATGTGTTAATATGTGTATATAAACACATACATATATATGTATATAAGCATATACATATATATTTTCTGGGAGCACAAAATTCCCATTAACCACAATGTTAAGACGCTTGTATGTGCCTTTTTTTTTTACACCCCACTCCCACCAATTTTAACTCCAAAATGCTGCCTAGTGCAGTAATTTTATTGAAAAATAAAGATGCTGTTATCTTTATTCTTTAAAGTCATTTAAAGACAGGCATTTCAGACAAAAACTTCCACAAAAGAACAGAGCATTTTTAGCATTTTTGCCATCACTACATTTAAACAAAAATAGAGCTTTTTTTATATTTACCTATCAAAACTATATATTTTTTTTTAATTGACAACCCAAGGTATTGATCTAGGCCCACTTTTGTATATTTCATGCCACCATTTCACCGTCAAATGCGATCAAATAATAAAAAAAAGTTAACTTTTTCACAATTTTAGGTTTCAAACTGAAATTATTTACAAAAAGCTTATGCAATCATGGCACAAATTATTGAAAATGCTTCTTTGGGATCCCCTTTGTTCAGAAATACCAGACATATATGGCTTTGGCATTGCTTTTTGGTAATTAGAAGGCTGCTAAATGCTGCTGCGCACCACACTTGTATTATGCCCAGCAGAAAAGGGGTAAATTAAGTAGCTTGTAGGGTTCATTTTTATAGAAAAAATTCAACATTCACACAAATTCTTCTCGAATACCAGTTAAAGCTTCTTGGTAAAGTAATGTGATCCACTCTGTGGGTTTTGTCCAACTAAATGTTCATCAAATTTAATTTATATGTTCCACTCACAGTGTATAGGTAAACCTAGGTATAATGAGGCTTGTTGTCCCTTTAAGAAGACATAGTGTTATTTTTGCTGTTTATTCAATTCAAATCACGATACTCTGTGCATAAACACAAGCAAAACTACTAAGTCACCAATATCAGGAGAGGAGCTAATATGTTAGTAAGCGTTTAACCGTTGCAAAAGATAAGAATAAAGGATTATACCTCTGTCTTGAAGGTGGCACCCCGCACCGGAATCCGTAATGGCTAAGTAGCTCTCTTGTGTCGGTCCGGTCCTACTTATTGCAAGAAGGGGTAAAGAAAAACACTTCACGGCACTTTGTTTGACTTCAAATCACAAATTAATAAGTATGCTGTGAACCTTTTTGTGTCCTGACAGTTCAGTCATATGTATGTTAAATCAGAGTGTTACGTAAACACAGTTCATAGATTTTGTGCATTCCCAGTAGAAATTCCGTTAAAGTATAAACCCCATACCGGTACAAATAGTATAAAATATCCGGTTCTACTCACCGCAGAGAGGGGATATACACGCCGGGCGCACCTGTATTCCAGCACCTTGATTAAAAGCCGCTCTCAGCATGAATACCACAGAGGGAAAAATAAAAGTTCAACTATTTCCCAGCAGCGTTTCCCTTGCGCTGGTAATTAACAGAAAAAATACAAAAGATAGGAAAAAAGTTGAAGGCTGCACAAGCGAATTTGTAGATAAAAAGTATAAACTTTAATTAGTACATTTAAAATTCACAAGCTCATTCTCAATTGAGTTACCCTAGCACACAGGGAGTAAGCTGCTCTCCGACGCGTTTCCTGCCCTCTAGGGGCACTTCATCAGGGATAGCAGCTGAATCCCTCATCAAACATTTATACCTGATTGTCAGTTAACCCTTGGTATACCAACACTACAATTCAAAATGACAATACATATTCTTATATGGTTATGCAACCTAGGTACAACATATCAGGATATAAATATAGCATTCAAAACCTCATGTTAATAGCGATAATTGTATACTTTAAAAATGTCAATTTATTCTCTCAAATACTTTTAGCTGATTCTCTGATTTTCTTTATGGGGAAAAATATATAAAGTAAGACTTACATACCTGCTTAACCTACACCTTATCTGTTTGTGAGAGATGCAAGAATGAAACTAGAATTTAAATTGGAGTGTGGTTAATCTTAAGAAAGAAATAGTGGAGTATAAAGAAATAAATAAATAAATACCGGATTTAATAGGTTCGATTTTCTTTCTTTTATGCATATATATGCAATAACAAATTAATCAATATTAGTCTATATGAAATTCACGGCCTAATATATCTACAGTAATTCACTAATATCCAGGTGTGTAGTATGGTGTAATGTGATGAGGACTCTAGAATATCCACAGTAGAAATTACTATGCATTAGTAGGATACATTAAATAACATAATTTTGTATTATACACCTTTACATCGCCAATAAATACATATATATATATATAATGCATGGTATTGGATTAGCATAACGGCAATATTTAAACACTCTGAGTGATTATTTTTAGGCGAACAGAATAAAGTGATATTCATATTCATATCCCTGTATATAATTGGAGATCCCAGATTTTATTCATCCCCTTGGGGTGACCAGTTTCCAATTTATGGATCCAGAAGGCTTCCTTTTTATTAAGTTTAGCCCATCTGTCACCTCCAACAATTCTCTTAGGTACTCTATCTATTGCCTGAAACTGAAAGTATGATAGGATTTTATCTATCATAGATTTGTTATAGGGATGGCCTTGTCTATGTTTAGCAAAATGCTTTGCTACCGGAGTTTTTGGTTCTAACGCTTCAATAGATAGAAGATGTTCACGGATACGGTCTTTGAGGGGTCTTATTGTTCTCCCTGTGTATTGGCTCCCACAAAATTTACAAGATATCAGATATACTACATAATCAGATTGACAAGTTAGATGTTGATATATTTTGAACTCACATTTTGTTATATGGGAATAGAACTTATCTCCAGTTTTTACATAATTACAACACTTGCATGGTCTTACCCCACACTTAAAGGTGCCGTTCCCTGTTTTTAACCACCTTGCCTCCGAAGTAAGTTGTTTGTTTGGTTCAGAAAAATTTCTACTTATATGTTGGCCTATGGTTTTTGCCCGTCTTGACACAAAGCTGACCCCTTTATTAGATAGATTCTTTAGAGAGGGTTCCTTTTCTAGAATTGGGAGGTATCTCTTAATGATTCTACAGATTTTATCGTATTGGTTACTGTATTGAGTAGAGAAAACTAAGTTATTCTCCATGATGTTAGTTTTCTTATTATCTTTAAGTAAACTCCCTCGATTCATTTGTTTAACACTCTCTTGTGTGACTTCCAATAGCTTTCTGTCATACCCTCTCTCCTGAAGTCGTTTTTTTAGGAGATCTGCATGTTTATTATAATCCTCAATGTTACTGCAGTTTCTCCTAAGCCTAATAAATTGGCCTTTTGGGATTGCTTGTTTTAAGTGTTTTGGATGATTTGACTCTGCCCTTAAGATTGTATTTCCTGCTATTTCTTTTCTGTATGTTTCTAGGGTTACTACTTTCATTAGATTATCAATTTTAATCTTGAGATCAAGAAAATAAATATGGTCTTTAGCCCAGTTCCAAGTGAACTTAAGGTTCATACTGTTATCATTGAGTGATTTAACAAATTTTTCTAGTTGTGTGATATTTCCCTGCCATATTATTAGCATGTCATCAATATAGCGGGTATAAAATTTAATATTTTCTTTGAAGCTATTTAGCTCACCAAAAATCTTAAATAACTCAAAATACCCTAAATAAATATTGGCATAAGAGGGGGCGAATTTCGCCCCCATAGCTGTTCCTCTGTGCTGTAAATAAATTTTACCCTTGAAAACAAAATAATTGTGAGTCAAAAGAAAACCAACTACATCAACTAAATAACTGATAAACACAAAATCGAAATTAGTGTAAAATTTAAGGAATTCCTCCAATGCCAGTAGACCCTGATTGTGGGGGATACAGGAGTATAATGAGACAACATCTATTGTTACTAATAGGTAGGACTCATCCCATTTAAATCCATCGAGAGTTCTAAGCAACTGTTTAGTATCTCTTAAGTAGCCTGGCATTTTAGTAACAATAGGTTGTAAGTGCCCATCCACCCATTCTCCTAGTTTTTCTCCTAGAGTACCTATGGTGGAAATAATGGGCCTTCCAGGAGGTTTTAGAGGATTTTTGTGGATTTTTGGCAAAAGTTTGAAGGTAGATATTGTTGGGAATCTAACCAATAGAGACTCACCTAGTTTTTTATCCAAAATACCCAATTTAATCCCCTCTTCCAAGATTCTATCCAATTCTGTGATAAATTTTGTTGTAGGGTTAAACTGCAGTAACATTGAGGATTATAATAAACATGCAGATCTCCTAAAAAAACGACTTCAGGAGAGAGGGTATGACAGAAAGCTATTGGAAGTCACACAAGAGAGTGTTAAACAAATGAATCGAGGGAGTTTACTTAAAGATAATAAGAAAACTAACATCATGGAGAATAACTTAGTTTTCTCTACTCAATACAGTAACCAATACGATAAAATCTGTAGAATCATTAAGAGATACCTCCCAATTCTAGAAAATGAACCCTCTCTAAAGAATCTATCTAATAAAGGGGTCAGCTTTGTGTCAAGACGGGCAAAAACCATAGGCCAACATATAAGTAGAAATTTTTCTGAACCAAACAAACAACTTACTTCGGAGGCAAGGTGGTTAAAAACAGGGAATGGCACCTTTAAGTGTGGGGTAAGACCATGCAAGTGTTGTAATTATGTAAAAACTGGAGATAAGTTCTATTCCCATATAACAAAATGTGAGTTCAAAATATATCAACATCTAACTTGTCAATCTGATTATGTAGTATATCTGATATCTTGTAAATTTTGTGGGAGCCAATACACAGGGAGAACAATAAGACCCCTCAAAGACCGTATCCGTGAACATCTTCTATCTATTGAAGCGTTAGAACCAAAAACTCCGGTAGCAAAGCATTTTGCTAAACATAGACAAGGCCATCCCTATAACAAATCTATGATAGATAAAATCCTATCATACTTTCAGTTTCAGGCAATAGATAGAGTACCTAAGAGAATTGTTGGAGGTGACAGATGGGCTAAACTTAATAAAAAGGAAGCCTTCTGGATCCATAAATTGGAAACTGGTCACCCCAAGGGGATGAATAAAATCTGGGATCTCCAATTATATACAGGGATATGAATATGAATATCACTTTATTCTGTTCGCCTAAAAATAATCACTCAGAGTGTTTAAATATTGCCGTTATGCTAATCCAATACCATGCATTATATATATATATATGTATTTATTGGCGATGTAAAGGTGTATAATACAAAATTATGTTATTTAATGTATCCTACTAATGCATAGTAATTTCTACTGTGGATATTCTAGAGTCCTCATCACATTACACCATACTACACACCTGGATATTAGTGAATTACTGTAGATATATTAGGCCGTGAATTTCATATAGACTAATATTGATTAATTTGTTATTGCATATATATGCATAAAAGAAAGAAAATCGAACCTATTAAATCCGATATTTATTTATTTATTTCTTTATACTCCACTATTTCTTTCTTAAGATTAACCACACTCCAATTTAAATTCTAGTTTCATTCTTGCATCTCTCACAAACAGATAAGGTGTAGGTTAAGCAGGTATGTAAGTCTTACTTTATATATTTTTCCCCATAAAGAAAATCAGAGAATCAGCTAAAAGTATTTGAGAGAATAAATTGACATTTTTAAAGTATACAATTATCGCTATTAACATGAGGTTTTGAATGCTATATTTATATCCTGATATGTTGTACCTAGGTTGCATAACCATATAAGAATATGTATTGTCATTTTGAATTGTAGTGTTGGTATACCAAGGGTTAACTGACAATCAGGTATAAATGTTTGATGAGGGATTCAGCTGCTATCCCTGATGAAGTGCCCCTAGAGGGCAGGAAACGCGTCAGAGAGCAGCTTACTCCCTGTGTGCTAGGGTAACTCAATTGAGAATGAGCTTGTGAATTTTAAATGTACTAATTAAAGTTTATACTTTTTATCTACAAATTCGCTTGTGCAGCCTTCAACTTTTTTCCTATCTTTTGGATTTTTTCTGTTAATTACCAGCGCAAGGGAAACGCTGCTGGGAAATAGTTGAACTTTTATTTTTCCCTCTGTGGTATTCATGCTGAGAGCGGCTTTTAATCAAGGTGCTGGAATACAGGTGCGCCCGGCGTGTATATCCCCTCTCTGCGGTGAGTAGAACCGGATATTTTATACTATTTGTACCGGTATGGGGTTTATACTTTAACGGAATTTCTACTGGGAATGCACAAAATCTATGAACTGTGTTTACGTAACACTCTGATTTAACATACATATGACTGAACTGTCAGGACACAAAAAGGTTCACAGCATACTTATTAATTTGTGATTTGAAGTCCAACAAAGTGCCGTGAAGTGTTTTTCTTTACCCCTTCTTGCAATAAGTAGGACCGGACCGACACAAGAGAGCTACTTAGCCATTACGGATTCCGGTGCGGGGTGCCACCTTCAAGACAGAGGTATAATCCTTTATTCTTATCTTTTGCAACGGTTAAACGCTTACTAACATATTAGCTCCTCTCCTGATATTGGTGACTTAGTAGTTTTGCTTGTGTTTATGCACAGAGTATCGTGATTTGAATTGAATATACAGCAAAAATAACACTTCTTAAAGGGACAACAAGCCTCATTATACCTAGGTTTACCTATACGCTGTGAGTGGAACATATAAATTAAATTTGATGAACATTTAGTTGGACAAAACCCACAGAGTGGATCACATTACTTTACCAAGAAGCTTTAACTGGTATTCGAGAAGAATTTGTGTGAATGTTGAATTTTTTCTATGATATTTTTTTTCCCTTTTTTCTTCATAAGAATACCACCACAAGGATTACATATTTCTTCTAAAAAATAAAATAAACTTGAAACTGACAAAGTTGTGAGACTTGTTAGAAAACTACAATATTTAATAATGGCTTATGGTAATATTGAATCAAGGCGCACAACATTGGAGAATTTAATTAAGAGCACTAATACCCAAGTATGCACACAGGGAGACATTGTCAATTTATTCTCAAGCAAGGAAAAATTAAGTATCAAGGAACTTAGACTTTGGTGGGAGATAGAATTCCTGCAACTATACATAAATGAGAAAAAAGTCCCGAGAGGGCTCAGAATGAAAAAATACCCAGCTAATGAAAGGGATGATAAAGCCTTCATAGATGACTGGAATGAAACCCTAACCAAATGTTCCTTGACACTGATGGGGAAGTTATTAGACAAGAAAAAAATAGAAAGAGAAAGAGTACTTACAGACCTTACAGAGCTACAGGAAACTGTTGATAAAACCAAGGAGGATACTAGATTTGAGACTTTTCAGAAACAATTTAATGAAACTATGGAAAAGGTGGATAAAGAAATTACGGAGAGAAAGGTAAATAAGTACCAACGAGACTGTAAGGACTATGACTTGAATGTGGTTTATAATTGGAACACCAGCGAGAAGAATACATATGGGAACAAAAATAATAATAAAAATGACAAGAGAGGCTGGTATAAGAATAAGAACAAAAAGAAAAACTCCACACAGAAAACAGTCACTTTCAGTGAGAGCAGTTTTGCAACTGATAGCTCGTTCAATACAACTGCAGAATTATCAGAATCTTCGGAAACAGAACAAGATTCAGAAGTAAATCAATTGGAACAGATGATCAGTCCTGTTGAAATTAGTGAGGAACGACACAATGAAAGAGATCTTGGAGCAAGACCAAAAGAAGCTACTAAACGTAAATCCTTTTCAGAAATAGTCAAAAAAGATGTTACACCTATCAATAATCTCAATAAAGAGAAAGAAGGGAATATGTCAGTACCAAGATATCCAAGTAGAGCAAATAAAGAGTCAAAAAATGTGAAGAGCCAGAGGGGCAAAATGTAATCAATCTATCTAGTATACAACTTACAGATGATCAACATAAAGTTCTGGCGAAAGGACTTGGATTTGCCCCCACAAATGACTTTAACCTCTTTGATGTACTGGTTGACCTCAATAAATTTATGAGAAAAGTAACATTGAAAAAACATTTCTCAGATTTAACAGATAAAGATAGTGATGTTAGTCTTACTCCTTGTACTGTGTCACATATTGACCCACCAACTAGTGAGAGATTAGAGGGAATGAATTTTGATGAATTATGTGACCTCACCAATCTTGTAACATTACAAAGAGAAAGTATAAGATATAATGAACAGGACCTTATAATCCCCAAAAGTAATCTAAAACACACTAATAAACATTTTTATCCTTCCCAATCCAGAAATGAAAATATTGACCTTTTTCATACTATTGTTGAGCAAGAAATTACAAAATTGCATGGTATTGAGATTGGAAAAATAAAACAAAAAAATAATCTATCTAGAACTGAATGGCAGGCCTTGCGTGACCTACAAAAGAATGAAGATTTAGTGATTACTAATTCAGATAAGGGGGGCTCCATAGTTGTTTTGGACAGAGTAGCTTATGAGACTGAAGCCTATGCACAACTTAATGACAGAGAAACATATAGAGCCCTTACCTTTAACCCTACAACAAAATTTATCACAGAATTGGATAGAATCTTGGAAGAGGGGATTAAATTGGGTATTTTGGATAAAAAACTAGGTGAGTCTCTATTGGTTAGATTCCCAACAATATCTACCTTCAAACATTTGCCAAAAATCCACAAAAATCCTCTAAAACCTCCTGGAAGGCCCATTATTTCCACCATAGGTACTCTAGGAGAAAAACTAGGAGAATGGGTGGATGGGCACTTACAACCTATTGTTACTAAAATGCCAGGCTACTTAAGAGATACTAAACAGTTGCTTAGAACTCTCGATGGATTTAAATGGGATGAGTCCTACCTATTAGTAACAATAGATGTTGTCTCATTATACTCCTGTATCCCCCACAATCAGGGTCTACTGGCATTGGAGGAATTCCTTAAATTTTACACTAATTTCGATTTTGTGTTTATCAGTTATTTAGTTGATGTAGTTGGTTTTCTTTTGACTCACAATTATTTTGTTTTCAAGGGTAAAATTTATTTACAGCACAGAGGAACAGCTATGGGGGCGAAATTCGCCCCCTCTTATGCCAATATTTATTTAGGGTATTTTGAGTTATTTAAGATTTTTGGTGAGCTAAATAGCTTCAAAGAAAATATTAAATTTTATACCCGCTATATTGATGACATGCTAATAATATGGCAGGGAAATATCACACAACTAGAAAAATTTGTTAAATCACTCAATGATAACAGTATGAACCTTAAGTTCACTTGGAACTGGGCTAAAGACCATATTTATTTTCTTGATCTCAAGATTAAAATTGATAATCTAATGAAAGTAGTAACCCTAGAAACATACAGAAAAGAAATAGCAGGAAATACAATCTTAAGGGCAGAGTCAAATCATCCAAAACACTTAAAACAAGCAATCCCAAAAGGCCAATTTATTAGGCTTAGGAGAAACTGCAGTAACATTGAGGATTATAATAAACATGCAGATCTCCTAAAAAAACGACTTCAGGAGAGAGGGTATGACAGAAAGCTATTGGAAGTCACACAAGAGAGTGTTAAACAAATGAATCGAGGGAGTTTACTTAAAGATAATAAGAAAACTAACATCATGGAGAATAACTTAGTTTTCTCTACTCAATACAGTAACCAATACGATAAAATCTGTAGAATCATTAAGAGATACCTCCCAATTCTAGAAAAGGAACCCTCTCTAAAGAATCTATCTAATAAAGGGGTCAGCTTTGTGTCAAGACGGGCAAAAACCATAGGCCAACATATAAGTAGAAATTTTTCTGAACCAAACAAACAACTTACTTCGGAGGCAAGGTGGTTAAAAACAGGGAATGGCACCTTTAAGTGTGGGGTAAGACCATGCAAGTGTTGTAATTATGTAAAAACTGGAGATAAGTTCTATTCCCATATAACAAAATGTGAGTTCAAAATATATCAACATCTAACTTGTCAATCTGATTATGTAGTATATCTGATATCTTGTAAATTTTGTGGGAGCCAATACACAGGGAGAACAATAAGACCCCTCAAAGACCGTATCCGTGAACATCTTCTATCTATTGAAGCGTTAGAACCAAAAACTCCGGTAGCAAAGCATTTTGCTAAACATAGACAAGGCCATCCCTATAACAAATCTATGATAGATAAAATCCTATCATACTTTCAGTTTCAGGCAATAGATAGAGTACCTAAGAGAATTGTTGGAGGTGGCAGATGGGCTAAACTTAATAAAAAGGAAGCCTTCTGGATCCATAAATTGGAAACTGGTCACCCCAAGGGGATGAATAAAATCTGGGATCTCCAATTATATACAGGGATATGAATATGAATATCACTTTATTCTGTTCGCCTAAAAATAATCACTCAGAGTGTTTAAATATTGCCGTTATGCTAATCCAATACCATGCATTATATATATATGTATTTATTGGCGATGTAAAGGTGTATAATACAAAATTATGTTATTTAATGTATCCTACTAATGCATAGTAATTTCTACTGTGGATATTCTAGAGTCCTCATCACATTACACCATACTACACACCTGGATATTAGTGAATTACTGTAGATATATTAGGCCGTGAATTTCATATAGACTAATATTGATTAATTTGTTATTGCATATATATGCATAAAAGAAAGAAAATCGAACCTATTAAATCCGGTATTTATTTATTTCTTTATACTCCACTATTTCTTTCTTAAGATTAACCACACTCCAATTTAAATTCTAGTTTCATTCTTGCATCTCTCACAAACAGATAAGGTGTAGGTTAAGCAGGTATGTAAGTCTTACTTTATATATTTTTCCCCATAAAGAAAATCAGAGAATCAGCTAAAAGTATTTGAGAGAATAAATTGACATTTTTAAAGTATACAATTATCGCTATTAACATGAGGTTTTGAATGCTATATTTATATCCTGATATGTTGTACCTAGGTTGCATAACCATATAAGAATATGTATTGTGATTTTGAATTGTAGTGTTGGTATACCAAGGGTTAACTGACAATCAGGTATAAATGTTTGATGAGGGATTCAGCTGCTATCCCTGATGAAGTGCCCCTAGAGGGCAGGAAACACGTCGGAGGGCAGCTTACTCCCTGTGTGCTAGGGTAACTCAATTGAGAATGAGCTTGTGAATTTTAAATGTACTAATTAAAGTTTATACTTTTTATCTACAAATTCGCTTGTGCAGCCTTCAACTTTTTTCCTATCTTTTGGATTTTTTTCGGGTTCATTTTTAGCTTAGTGTAGATATCAGCCTCCCACCAGACACATCCCACCCCTGATCCCTCCCTAACCCCCTCAAACAGCTTTCTTCCCTCCCCCACCTCACAATTGTCACTGCCATCTTAAGTACTGACAGACAGTCTGCCAGTATGAAAATAAGTCTTTTTTTTTTAAATATATTTTTTTAAAATATATTTGCTGTAGGTTCCCCCTAACCCCCAACCTCCCTGATCCCCCCAAAAAAGAAAAGTTCTCTAACCCTCCCCCCTACCTATTTGCCACCATATTAGGTACTGGCAGCTGTACTAGGCAGTTTGCTACAAATGTGGCTAATTTTTATAAAAAAAATAAAAGGCCTATTTTTTCTATAGTGTATCTGCGCCCCCTCAATACCCTACCCCCCTTCCCCTCCCAGATCCCTTTCCGTTAACGTATCCCACATGGGATTCCCCTCATTGCCCCTAAACCCTCCTCCCTCCTTCCCCCTCAATGACACAGTTTTTTTAATATTTTTTTTATTCCCTGTAGCATGGCCGAGCGGCCCCATCCATTCACGCCCTCCTCCCACCTCCTTCAGCCATGGTCCACCCACCCGCTTCCCTCCTTAACCTCCCACCCACCAACGATTGGCACCACCGCTGTCCAATACAGAGAGGGCCACAGAGTGTCTGCTATTTCTGAACAAAGGGGATCCCAGAGAAGCTTTTACAACCATTTGTGCCATGAGTGCACAAGCTGTTTGTAAATCATTTCAGTGAGAAACCTAAAGTTTGTGAAAAAGTTAACAATTTTTTTTATTTGATTGCATTTGGCGGTGAAATGATGGCATGAAATATACCAAAATGGACCTAGATCAATACTTGGGGATGTCTACTAAAAAAAATATATAAAGTTTTGATAGTTAAATAAAAAAAAGGTTCAATTTCTGTTTAATTGGAGTGAGGGCAAAAATGCTAAAAATGCTCTGGTCTTTTGGGGAAGTTTTAGTCTGAAATGCCTGGTCCTTAAGGGGTTAAGGAGCAGCGGTCTTATGACTGCTGCTTCTTAACTTAAAGGGACAGTCTACACCAATTTTGTTCTTATTTAAAAAGATAGATAATCCCTTTATTACCCATTCCCCGTTTTTGCATAACCAACTCAGTTATTTTAATATGCTTTTTACCTCTGTGAGTACCTTGTATCTAAGCCTTTGAAGACAGCCTCCTTATCTAAGTGCCTTTGACAGACATGCAGTGTAGTCAATCAGTGAAGACTCCTAAATAACTTCATGGGAGTGAGCACAATGTTATCTATATGACACATGTGAACTAGCACAGTCTAACTTTGAAAAACTTTCACAATGCTCTGAGCTAGGAGGCGGTTTTCAACTGTTTAGAAATCAGTTTGAGCCTAGCTAGGTTTAGCTTTTCAGAAATACCACCAAGGGAACAAAGCAAATTTGATGATAAAAGTAAATTGGAAAGTTGTTTAAAATTGCATGCTTTATCTGAAAGTTTAGTTTTGACTTTACTGTCCCTTTAAGTTTTCTAAGAGCCAGAAACTTTGAGGGTAGAAAGCAGCACCTGTTGCTTGTTAAATCTACCCCATATGTTTGTTCAACACTAATTTACCTCTTTCACATTAAGTGCACCCACACTTATATATCGTTGTTTTAGAGGACAAATAGGGCTTTCTCTTAACATCAAATACTTATATATACAGTGAGAAATAAAAAAAATTGTGTTTTCCATGAAATTGTAATGCAAATTATATTGTGAATATCATAATCCTGATAGATTTTGCAGAATTAAAACACCAATGTTGATGATGACCCAAGTGTACAATACCCCCTTGTTCAGGTTTTATGTTGTTTCTGGAAGTTACAGAGCCAAACATGGGGCCTGCCCATTTACATGGAAATTTTGCACATTGATTTTCTATGTTGCCTTTGAGACATTAAGGGTTAGGGTTAGAAATGAAAATTACCCCATCATGGCATACAATTTGCAAAAGAAGACAACCCAGGGTATTTCAAAAGGGCTATGTCTAGTCTTTTTTTGTAGCCATTAGTCACAACACCTGGCAAATTTAAGTGTTCAAATATTGACTTTTATGTTTTACTGCTATAAAACACCTATATTTGTGTTCAGTGGTGTCCCACAAGTACAACAGTATCCCCCCCCCCCCGCCCCATCTACAGCTTTTATGGGGTTTTGGGAGGTTACAGGGCCAAATATGGGGCCTGCACATTTACATTGGCACAATGATTTTCTTGGCCTTTGAGACATTATTTGTAGCCCAAGAATAAAAATGACCTCACCATGGTATACCATTTGTAAAAGTAGACACCCCAGGATATTCTAAAAGGGCTATGTCCAGTCCATTATTGTATCCATTAATCACAAAACCTGGCCAGTTTTAGGGGTTATATTTTTTACATGGATTTTCATACAAACATTGCACTTTGTGTTTTTCACACAAACACTGCATTTTGGCTGTTTCTAACATCATCCTTATATGTTTTACTGCTATAAAACACCCATATTTGTGTTCAGCGAAGTCCTACGAGTACAACAATACACCCTATGTACAGGTTTTATTGGTTTTCAGGAAGCTACAGGGCCAAATATAAGAACTGCCCATTTCAGTCTTCATACATGGAAATTTGGCACATTGATTTTTTGGGCCTATGTTGCCTTTAAAACATTATGGTAGCCAGTCATGAAAATTACCCCATCATGGCATACTATTTGCAAACATAGACAACCCTGAGTATTCCAAAAGGGTAATTGTTTTTGTAGATAGCCAAATTTAGTGGTCATATTCTATTTATTTTTTTTGCATTTCACACACAAACACTGCACTTTGGCTGTTTCTATCATCATCTTTATTTTTTTTTTAGTTTTTTTAATTGAAAAAGCTTTATTGATTCATGAATTATCCATTGTACAATACATAGTAAAGAATATAAAAATAATGAGAGAGAATAAAAACAAACAAACAGTGAGTACCACCGAGAGAGCAGTGGCATTGCTGCGTACAATTTTGTGAAGAAATAACTGTCTTAAACAAGTAATAATTACTATCATTGAGTCAAAGAAAAGGTTCAAAATCTGTTAGAAGCTTGGTGTTTTTAACATTTTCTGTGAGCAAGTACATGCTTAATATACATAAGTCTTAAATCATGAGTCATTAAGGAAGATGAAATTAGAGGGGCTAAAGGGGGATAGTATAAGGGGAAAGAGAGGGACAGGGACAGAAGAGAAGAGAAAAAAAGGGTAGGTTTCTTAAAGTTTAAGCTAAACATTTAGTAAGCTGAGCGTCTGGTAAAAATATAGTGGTTGACTCCAGTTTTAAGTATTAAGTTTTATAGGGGGACATCCTTCCATGCTGCCAACATCATCTCATGTGTGACAACTTGGTGGATTTTAAACTAATGAAATATCTCAAAGACAATCAATTCGTCAACCAAGGAAATCCATTCCTCGATTGTTGGGATATCCGCAGATTTCCATTTTCTGAGTATGAGTTTTTTGCTCCTGTGAGCATATTCAGTAGTAATGCCTGTATGTGCACTTCTGTGATTTTTGGGAGATGAAGAAAAAGGATTGTTTCAGGTGAGTTTGGGATCGTGATCTGTAGTTTATTAGACAGAGGCCTATTACCCTTATCCAAAACTCTTGGATTCTTGGACATGACCACCAGATGTGGAGAAGTGTGCCATTTTCTCCACAACCCCTCCAACATAGAGGGCTATCAGATGGGAAACATCTATGCAGCCTTGTTGGTGTAAGGTACCATATGCACATTAATTTGAGTTGTATCTCTTGCACAGTAGAAGATATTGATGAACGCTTTACTAATTTAAAGGACCTATGCCAGGTTTCTTGGTCAATATCATTATTAAGGTCTTTATTCCATGCAGTTGTGTATGTCGGTAGTCAAGTGTCTGGGGTAGAAGTAGGATCTTATATATTAAAGAAATTAGTCGTCTCATAAGCGGTTGTAGTGCATAAGTGTTTGAATGAGGTGAGGTCCCTTGAAAAATTCCCTTTGTGGTTATGATGCGTCAGGAAATGTGAGAATTGGTTATGTCTCATCCAAGAGGAAAATATTTCACCATGTGTTTCAGCCATATGTTGTTGCGAGCGTAGTTTCCCATTGTCGATTGCAAAGTGTAAAGTACCAGATCTTAAACGGTACGGTTTACATATGCGTGTTCCTAGTCTGTGGTAGGGTAGTTCTGGATTTTTTTTTATAGACATTAATGGGGAATATTTAGAGGAAAGGTGTGTGCTAGTAAACAGTAATTTGTCCCATTCATGTAATATTTCAGCAGACATGGAATATTTGTTTAGGCATTTAGGACGTAGTGTGTATGGTATCCAGGCCAATATCCCTACATTATTAAGTTTAAATATCTGTCCATCCAGCCACACCCATGCTTTATGGGTGTTACTATAAGACCATTCTACCAGGCATTGTAAGAGTATTGCGCTTCTATAAATAGTTATGTCAGGAAAGCCCAAACCCCCTCTATCTCGTGGTAGATACTGTGGTTTTCTTGGCATACGGGGCTTCGTGCCCTTCCATATAAATTGTTCTAATGATTTTTGTAATTGGGGGAGGAAATCTTTGGGGAGGGAAATCGGGACAGTTTGAAGGATATATAATATACATGGTAGGATATTCATTTTAATCACTCCTATTTTGCCTAGCAATGAAAGTGGTTTAATGTTCCAAGAAGAGAGATCTCTAATTATATCTTCTTTTAGTTTCAGGAAATTATTTTAATATATAGATCCCTAAGTATTTTAATGGAGAGGTGGTTATAGGAGGTGGATTAATGTTTAAAAGCTCAGATTTTGTGTATATCGTCTGCATAAAGTGCTTTCTTATGCTCAAAATCTCCTACGACGATTCCAGTGATGTGGTTGTTTCTAACTTTTTGAGCTAGGGCTTTGATGGAGAGGGCAAATAAGAGAGAGGACAATGGGCACCCCTGTCTGGTACCATTTGTTATTTTAAATGGGTCTGAGAGGGTTCCATTAATTTGACTATGAGCGTCTGGGATAGAGTACAAGGTGAATGTCATAATAATGAATGAATCACGGAAGTTTATAGCTTTCATAACCTGACGCAGGAAAAGCCAATAGACACGGTCAAAGGCATTCTCTGCGTCTGTCGAAAAGAGTGCTAAGGGCACGACCACCACTTGGGCGTAGTTTACTAGTTGAAGTACTTTGGGAGTGTGTTCCCGTGCCTCCTTTCCTTGTATGAAGCCTACCTGAACTAATGAGATAAGCGCAGGGAGATATCTATTTAAGCGTTTTGCTAATATTTTGGCTAGGATTTTAATATCTGTATTTAACAGAGATATAGTCCGAAATTTTTCAGGGGCGATAGGGGGTTTACCGGACTTAGAAATTATAGAAATGTGTGCTCCTAGCATGAAGCTGGTGAGTTGGTTACTGCTACTCAGGCTGTTGAAAAGCTGGAACATAGTTGACGCTAAAGAGTTATAAAATGTTTTGTAATATCTAATGGTAAACCCGTCTGATCTTGGACTTTTGCTGTTTTTAAGGTCTTTAATTGCTTTGGACAACTCCTCTGCAGAAATAGGTGTGTTGAGATAATCTAGACCCGCTTTATCTAGTTTTGGTAGTCCTATCGTATCAAGGTAATTGTTTAATGCTTGTTGCTTAGGAAGGGTGTGGCTAGTTTGTGTTTGTAATCCCGTTATGTTTGAAATGTTGTATAAGGCATTATAATAGGAGTGGAAAGCATGGGCAATTTGTTTGTTACATTTTAAATTTGTTATATTTTCAGCCTTTATATAGTGTATATGGGATTTAAGTTGCTTTCTTCGTAGTGATCTGGCTAACAGCTTACCAGGTTTATTACTCCTTCAGAGTATTGCTGTTTAATTGTTAGTGCTCTGCGGTGATAAGCCTCTGTTAAGTGTTGTTTTAGATCAGTTCTAGTTTGCATTAAAGTTTTTCTAATGTCCTCATCTAGAGGGTTTTATTTTATTTATTTATTTTATAATAATTTTTTTTAATAGGACATATGCAATACAATCATAATGGCATACATTACACATCATAGCCATGTGAACAATAACAACATCCAAGAAAACTTTTATAATTTTGAGGTGACCTCAAAGTAGTCCATATTACACAGCAACAGAGATCTGAACCTCACATGGCTCATCAAGATCCAATGTCCTTTGCTACAAACAGGAAGACAATACTTATGTCCAATAATAGCATACAATTATGACAAATAATGAGCATAACACGAATATATGGATGAAGATGTTTCAAAAATTAACTTGCAATGAACAGACACTAATTAACAAATAGTAATAAACTCGGTAGGTAGTTCAACATCGGAAGATCTTCAATTTGCAAGGTATCTCTGAGTGAAAATAAGAAAAAGAAGATACACTGAGTAGAGATAAAGAGGAGAAAAGGAGGGGAAAGAGAGAGGAGGAAGAGTGGAATTTTTTTTATTTTCTTTCTCTTTTCTCCCTGTTAAGGGACAAGGTAGATGGAGTGGGGGGTACCACTATACAGTTGATTATAGGTTATAGTTGTATAAGAAATACTTCTGTGGTACAATACCATAATTAGCCTGAAATTGAGGGTGATAACAGCTAAAGGGAAACTACTCAGGACTGTAGTCCCAGACCAAGGTATGGAGGATTTCAGAACCATGTATGTGAGAGACATAGGCTTCCATTGATTTAATATATTGCAAAGTGTCTACAACTTGTTCCCAGAGCGGAGAGGTCAACTGAAGCCACATTTTGGCAATGGATAATTTAATCGCCAAAAGTAAGTAGATGCAAAACAGTTTTTGTGAAGGGTTCAGATTTATAGGAAGAATATGAAATAGACCTATACTAGGTGTGATTGGTATTTGAATGCCCTTCGAATTACAGTATTGAACTGCTTTCTGCCATAAAGGTGCAATAATTGAACAGGTCCACCAGATATGGGCTGGAGTACCCAGTGCATCACAACCTCTCCAGCACTTGGGGAAATTGGTATGTGAAATTTTGAATAAACGGACCGGTGTCATGTGCCACTGCAGCAGTACTTTGAGAAATAATTCATAAAGAGTAATGCAATGGGCTGCTTTTTTAGTTAGCCAAATTGCCGATTGCCATGTTTTTTTTTTTTTTATTGTTTTTATTGAGGTATATTTAAAGGCATACATCAATCATAAAAATAAGGTTGTGCATCACATGTCACATACAGTAAGGGTTCAATGTTACAGGAATGGTGAAATAAACATAAAAGAAACGCAATAACAACAATTTACATAACATGTGACATTTGTATATATGGCATACCATTTATTTAGAAACCTTCAACATGACACCCTAGGCCACTCTCGGACCATCATAAACAGAAAACGCTAAGATGGAAGAAGGCGATTATGAGCAAAGGAGACCACTTTAGGATCTCATTAGTAAACCTCGATTTTTTAAGGATTTTATAACGTGCTTATATAAATTGAGTGTATAAATGTCGAGCTCCCTTACTAAGAGATAGATTTATAATGGAACATTGGAACACCTCCATAAAGTTAACTACCAGCTGTGTTAGAATTGGAAGCGTAGGCGATACGTAATAGTGATCAGTCCTGCTGATCTAGACAGGGCATATAAACGCGTTCCTATTGTGTTATGGAGGGTTGGGTACGTAGGGAGCAATTAGGAGCTATAATTTAGGTGCGGTATAGACTAGATAAACCGCTTTGTTAGTTCCCCTATAGTAGGGGATACATTATTATAGGGGGGGGGGGAGGAGGTGGTGTTTTTCATATTTTCAAAGTTATCTTGCCGTGTAGGAGCTTTAAAACATAATAGAATGCACTTATAACTACCTTCGTCACATAAAACATTAACAGGAATAATGTAAACATGCAATAATAAGCTATATAAATAAAATATAAAGAAATATGAAACGTTATATATGCGAATAGTGAGATAGCCATGTTTAAAGCTATACAACAGGGCATATTAAGAAGTGTGATGGGAAAGAAGGAATTAAATTGAAATAAGCGAAATCAGGCTTGCAAGTGATATGGAGGTACATATATAGACATATCATGTACATGGGAGGTTGGATTCTCAAGCAGGGGGAAATTAAACAGTGCTAAGGGCATTTATACATACATCCCAATACAATACAATTGAACTAACTATATAGCAAAACATAATTAACCTAGTCATCACACAGTTGTATTAAAGCTCTAGGGATATGCATAAAGGTCAATACCCCTCTTTTAAACTAAGAGACCCCTAGGAAGTGATAGTTTAACTTAACTTTAGTAACTGTGATGAACCTTATCTGCATCCAGAACTACTTGAAGGGGTTATATATAAAAATGTAAGGAGTCCAAGACATAAGCCAAAGTTATTTACTTGGGGTATATAGGCTATTGGATACAATTAAGGGTGTCTTATATTAACTAATAAATTTGGGGGTGGGGAATAACTATTTTAGGAATGAATTATGCTAAAGGAGAGGTAGGTATTTGACACGTAGGGTAGATAATAGATACCATGAGAGAGCAAGAGGTGATAAATAACACAAGGAACATAACAACAGTTAAGGTGCATTATGACATGCTTTACCCTACTACCTCTATGGGACCTCTATAAGTATTTTAAACATAAAATTCAGATAAACATACCAGCCCAGATAAAATCCAGTGTAGATTCAACTAAGCATGTTACATAAGTTTAGTCCATCATAGGGGCATGGGCCCTATACCCCACAATGGAAACAAAATTCTTACCTGTGGTTGAGTAGGTGTCATGTTTCAGTGCCTAAAACAGTGAGATGTTACTATTCCTTCTATCTAGATTAGACACCAGGCAGAGGTCACCTAAAATAACTACAAAAATATAGGAGACATGTCTAACAACAAATTAGTAAGTGTAAAAACTAGAGTAGATCCCGTATAGCTCATATCTAATTCTTTACTCCCCTCTAGTGGTCGCAGTTGGTATTTACTTGTCAGGCAATGCAAATACATATTTAAGCTGTTAGCATGCGATCTGATACGGGAATCCTAATAAAGTAAGTGGCTCTTTGTATATAGCAAGTCAGCCATCTAACAGAACATGAGGCAACATACAAATTCACGCATCCATACCAGAAAACAGATAGTTATACATATCCACATAGCATGTTAATAAAGGCAAACGTAATTAAACTTTGTAGAAAGTCCTCTAGTCGGAGCACTGAATCTTTCCAGAAGGGGTATTCTCTGTGTAAGTGTGTATAGAAGGTGCCAATTAAAATTAGCCATGCTATGTCCACGAACCCACACCATCCCAAAGTATAGGCAAACCAAACACGGCATATAAATCAACATTGTCTCTCAATTTGCAGGCTGTAACTAATGTCAGACTAGAAAGATGAAGATGAAAATGAAGTTTAGGATTAACTCTGTAGGGAAAGCAGAAATAAAAAAGCCCACCTACACCAAGTCACACATAGGCAACGGAGAATATTGCTGTGTATATCAGAAACCCACCGTGGGAACGTTAGTAGCTTAACAGTGAAGATAATTTTCTTAGCCGACTCCTACTTTGAGTACTTGTTCGCCGATTGCCATGTTAATGGTTCATGTATTAAACCCAGGGAAGATTCTCATTGTTTTATTCGCGGAGACTTATGGAAAAGTGGAGGATGTAATATATCCTGATAAGAGGCCGAGAACAATTTTTTATATGGGAGTTTTGAGTCCCATTTCATCTCCCACTTGGTTTTAGACCGTAGTGGGTCCTTGTCAAAACCCCACTATTTAAGAAAACTCCGTAGTCTCCAAATATAATAAATGGATTTCAGAAGCTTTCATCCTTTTGACTGATGTGAATTTAAAGAATCAAATCAGCCAATAGGAATGCAAGGTACGCCATTTTGAAACGGCTACCTTACATTGAAGCTTCAGTGTACAGCGGGGACCGCATGAAGAGGACTCTCCACGCTGGTTGTCTTTGCCGCTCCATGCCGGGGAATGAAGATAGAAGACGCCCCCGTGATGGATGAAGATGTCTCCGCCTGGATGAAGACTTCTCTCTGCCTGGATGGAGATGGATCTCCGGACTTTAGGAACCGTGAGTAGATATTCTGGGGTTAGTGTTAGGTATTTTTTTTATTTTTTGGGGTGTTTTTTTTAGATTAGGGTTTGGGCAACTTGAAAAAGAGCTAAATGCCCTTTTAAGGGCAATGAAAAATAGCTGAATGCCCTTTTAAGGGGGTTGGTTGAGTGGTGGGTTTTACTGTTGGGGGGACTTTGTATTTTTCTACAGGTAAAAAGAGCTGTTTATCTTAGGACAATGCCCTACATAAGGCCCTTTTAAGGGCTACTGGTAGTTTATTGTAGGCTAGAGGGTGTTTTTATTTTTTATAGGGCTATTAGATTGTAATTCTTTTTTATTTTTGATAATTTCGTTTATTATTTTTTTGTAAGCTTAGTGTTTTTTATTTTTCGTAATTTAGTGTTTATTAATTTTTTAATTTTTCTCGTGTTAGGTTTTTTTAAATTTGTAATTTAGATTTTTTAATTGGTAGTATTTTTTATTTTATTAAATAGTAATGTTAGGTTAATTTACAGGGAGTGCAGAATTATTAGGCAAGTTGTATTTTTGAGGATTAATTTTATTATTGAACAACAACCATGTTCTCAATGAACCCAAAAAACTCATTAATATCAAAGCTGAATAGTTTTGGAAGTAGTTTTTAGGTTTTTTTTAGTTATAGCTATTTTAAGGGGATATCTGTGTGTGCAGGTGACTATTACTGTGCATAATTATTAGGCAACTTAACAAAAAACAAATATATACCCATTTCAATTATTTATTTTTACCAGTGAAACCAATATAACATCTCAACATTCACAAATATACATTTCTGACATTCAAAAACAAAACAAAAACAAATCAGTGACCAATATAGCCACCTTTCTTTGCAAGGACACTCAAAAGCCTGCCATCCATGGATTCTGTCAGTGTTTTGATCTGTTCACCATCAACATTGCGTGCAGCAGCAACCACAGCCTCCCAGACACTGTTCAGAGAGGTGTACTGTTTTCCCTCCTTGTAAATCTCACATTTGATGATGGACCACAGGTTCTCAATGGGGTTCAGATCAGGTGAACAAGGAGGCCATGTCATTAGATTTTCTTCTTTTATACCCTTTCTTGCCAGCCACGCTGTGGAGTACTTGGACGCGTGTGATGGAGCATTGTCCTGCATGAAAATCATGTTTTTCTTGAAGGATGCAGACTTCTTCCTGTACCACTGCTTGAAGAAGGTGTCTTCCAGAAACTGGCAGTAGGACTGGGAGTTGAGCTTGACTCCATCCTCAACCCGAAAAGGCCCCACAAGCTCATCTTTGATGATACCAGCCCAAACCAGTACTCCACCTCCACCTTGCTGGCGTCTGAGTCGGACTGGAGCTCTCTGCCCTTTACCAATCCAGCCATGGGCCCATCCATCTGGCCTATCAAGACTCACTCTCATTTCATCAGTCCATAAAACCTTAGAAAAATCAGTCTTGAGATATTTCTTGGCCCAGTCTTGACGTTTCAGCTTGTGTGTCTTGTTCAGTTTGTGGTCGTCTTTCAGCCTTTCTTACCTTGGCCATGTCTCTGAGTATTGCACACCTTGTGCTTTTGGGCACTCCAGTGATGTTGCAGCTCTGAAATATGGCCAAACTGGTGGCAAGTGGCATCTTGGCAGCTGCACGCTTGACTTTTCTCAGTTCATGGGCAGTTATTTTGCCCCTTGGTTTTTCCACACGCTTCTTGCGACCCTGTTGACTATTTTGAATGAAACGCTTGATTGTTCGATGATCACGCTTCAGAAGCTTTGCAATTTTAAGAGTGCTGCACCCCCCTGCAAGATATCTCACTATTTTTGACTTTTCTGAGCCTGTCAAGTCCTTCTTTTGACCCATTTTGCCAAAGGAAAGGAAGTTGCCTAATAATTATGCACACCTGATATAGGGTGTTGATGTCATTAGACCACACCCCTTCTCATTACAGAGATGCACATCACCTAATATGCTTAATTGGTAGTAGGCTTTCGAGCCTATACAGCTTGGAGTAAGACAACATGCATAAAGAGGATGATGTGGTCAAAATACTCATTTGCCTAATAATTCTGCACTCCCTGTATAGTTTAATGTTAGGTTTATTTTAATTTCACAGGTAAGTTTTTATTTATTTAAAGATAGTTATATTGTAATTTTAATTTAAAGTTAAGGGGGTGTTAGGTTTAAGGGTTAATAGTTTAGTGTTTTGTGATGTGGGGGGTCGGCGGTTTAGGGGTTAATAGGTTTATTTAGTTGCAGAAATATACAAATGATAAAGTCTGATGCGCCTGCTTTTCTAAATGATATATGTACAATGCTAAAAAAATGCAATCCGTGCGAAAACAATTGTGAATAAATAAACAATGATAATCCGTACTACCTATAAAATGAGGTATTTCCTGTGGATAAAGTGTATAGGTATGGGTGCAATGCTATATGACCAAATATACGTGTTAATATATTAAAAAAACTCGTGGTCAAATTAGATCATGTTCATCATACCAAATCCTACCAAAAAATACACAAAATGGGGTATGTAAAACCTTAAAGTCCACAGATATAGTCTCTATTCGGTAGTTCTGTGGCTGCAAAATCTTCTTCCAATATTTGAAGGCAGTTCAAACGTTAGCTAGAAACAAAGATAGGTCAGAATTCTTTAAGAAAGTCGAAGATAATAAGAATGTTTCTAAACAAGATGGATCATATAAAGATAATCAAAGCAATAATCTTAGGTTTATAACGAAATATACTACTAATCATGACAAGATTAAGAGAATACTTCATAAACATTGGAATATACTGCTAAATGACCCCATACTTAAAAATGTTATAGATAAAAATCTAGTTTGTACATTTAAAAGAGCACCTTCTTTAAAAAACAAACTAGCCCCCAGTAAAGTGGTAATGAACAAATATGGAAAAAAGAAACCGTCAGTGGCCAGAAATTGGCTATCTGGCAAAAAGGGATTCTATAAATGTAATCGAGCAAATTGTGGCCTATGTGTCCACACAACAGATGATAGGTGTAAATTTAAATCCTTTTCAACAAAGGAGGAATTTGATTACTACTCGCTTTTCTTGTGATTCCTCTTTTGTAGTTTATTTATTGGAGTGCAAATGTTGTTTGCAATATATAGGGAGAACTACCAGACCCCTGAAAAAAAGATGGGGTGAGCATGCCAGAAATGTGAAGAATTCTTTGATGAAACATAGTGTTTCTAGGCATGGCATATGCTGTCATGAAGGTCAGACTGATATTTATAGTATTTTTCCAATTGAGCATATTGTTCCTAACTGGGGTAGAAATAGATTAATCCACTTAAGACAAAGAGAAACCTTTTGGATATGGAAAATGAAAACTTTAAATCCATATGGCCTGAATGAAAATATAGACATGACTGCTTTTAATTAACCACCAGTAGAACTATAGGATATATATGAGAGCTAATATATTTCCCTTTAGAATCATGAGGACCTAGTGACTCTAGAAATAACTATGTTAATATTTTTATAAGGTAGAGATTGTCCAAGGTATTGTTGAACAATTAGATGAGTGGAGGGATTTCGGTTATATAATAATTTGTATAGTTCCCATTATTATAGATTTATATACATTTGTTATATAGTTCCTATTATTGGATATATATATATATATATATATATATATATATATATATATATATATATATATATATATATATATGTTATCTGCAAAGACAATTTCTCTGTCAACATCTTTATAATATAGAGATAGTCCTAGATATAGATGTACCAGTGGAGGAGTGAAGCGATTTGGGTATTATAAATGTGATATATTTTAATATATTTTTATACCAATATATATATATATATATATATATATATATATATATATATATATATATATATATATATATATATATATATATATATATATCTGTTATTTGCCAATATATATGTTTGATGCGGTTTGATTCATAGAATATATGTTGATATGTCTTGTAAATGTATGTAGGAGTTGCAGCCCAGTACAAGTGACTTCAAATGAAATGGCTCCTTTGACAGAATGTGGATTGTACCGCTTGTGTTGTATATGATCAAATATACATTTATATAAAAATTAAGTGTATATATATATATATATATATATATATATATTTAATATATTACATAGATATAATTGTTTTACTTTTCTATTATAGCTAACCACACACAATGTTATTTGAGCAATAGGATGTCTGATAATAATCAGGATATTGTGGTTATATTTATAGCTTTGATTCTCAATGATTATTGGGAGTCTTGCATGTATACTTAGTATATGATACGGGGATGATCGGAGACAAATAATTTGATGATTTGACATTTTTTAGTCCTAATTTATATCCCGTATCAACAAACGTCTGAAAATGACTAGCCCCTTGTTTGTGATCCAATCACATATGAGTCGATACACACCCTCCACCTGATTGGTCTGACATACTCCTATACGCATGCGCCCTAAGCAGAACTAGACGCCGTGGTGGGCCATTTAAAGCTGTGAATGTGTAATGTTTTTATACACCTGAGGAAGCGGTCTGGGAGACCGGGAAACGCATTGTGATTTCAAATTGTTTTTTTTTTTTTTATAATTTTTTATTAGTTTTTCTTATATAGTACAACATAAAATAAAACAAACAAAAAAAAAAGGTACATATAATTCGATATGTAGTTTGACATAGAAAGTTTACAAAGAATTACCAACATTCCTTGTATTCGTAGACCTTAACCCACTGTATACTAATGGGTAAGACTCCAACTCATTTAAACAATAAGAGATCATGGACCATAATTATCAAAAAGGATCCTCATTTTAAGCTTCAGAAGTTCCTATTTTACATACCCTATTACATTTAAGTACATTTCGCTATCAGTAGTCTACTTAAAACTGAGACCAGCTATAATACCGAGGCATATTAAATAGCAACGGTACAGACAGGAAAAAAAAGAGATAGAGGGAGAAAGAAAGAGAAAGGAGAGAAAAAAAAAAAAAAAAAAAAAAAAGAAGGGGAGAGCCTCCTCCTCCAGTCCCCCCCTCCCCACTTCCCATTCTAATGTTACCAGATATTCAACAGCACCATTTCACTGTTTCTAAATGGAAAAATTAGATAATCAATTTCTCTAGATGGAAATATTTTAATGAATTTGGACCATTTTTTAAAGAAATTGCATATTTCTTTTTCTGAGTTCAGGTCTGTAGTCATTTGCTCAATTATTAGTTGTTTTTTTAAGTAATTCTTAATTTCTGTTATTGTTGGAGAGACTTTACTCTTCCATTTCTTAAATATTTGATATCTGGCTGCCAGAATAATTAAGTTTATTATCTTAATTTCATTTCGAGGGATTTTTTGTCCTATCAAGAATATTATATCTTTTGGAGTGAGTCTATATACAGAAATTTTGAGAATGTTAATCATCCAGAATTCTATTCTATTCCAAAATTGTTTTATTTTGGGGCATTCCCAAATCATATGGAGCAAGTTTGCAGCCGGGAAACTACATTTTGGACATTTATTAAAGTTTTTATTTTTCCATTTGGTTCCTTTATTTGGTGTGTAATAAGTTTGATAGATTAATTTTATATGGGCTTCTCTCCAGGTCTCCGAATTCGTGGCTTGAAAAAGCAATTGTATTGATCGTGTGACATGTAGTTTTTGATCTATGTTATCTACTAAGAGGTCTGACCATTTAAGAGCTATATTTTCTAAGTTGGATCTTTCAGACTGTGATATTAAATGAGCATACCAAGTAGAAATAGAATGACGACCTGTCTTGGCCAGAATCGGCCAGCTTTCAATTTTACCCCATGACCATTTCCCTGGGAATATATTTAGTAGATGTTGGGCGTAATGTCTTGCCTGTAGAAATGCAAAAAAATCTCTATTACTGAGGTCAAATTCTTGTTTCAGATCTTCAAAGGAGCAAATAACCCCCGTTGTTGGATTAATAATTTGAGATACAAAGTAAAGACCTTTCCTTTGCCAATTTTTTAATATAATTGATTGTGTTCCTTCTTGATATTCTGGATTCCCTATAAACGTCTGAAACTTTGGAATGTTTATGTTTATACCTGCCTGGATCCCCATCTTTTTCCAAGCCTGTATTATTACATAGATTGATTTAAGAGCTTTTACTTGGGTCAGAATTAATTTAAGATCTATATGAACTAAACTGATGGGGGAAAAGGGATACACCATATTAGCTTCTAATGTATTGTCTGTAAAATAATCAGATTCTGTTATCCAGTCAATTACAATACGACTGAGAGAAACTAGATTATATATGCGTACGTCAGGGAGGGCTAAACCAAGAGCTTGTTTAGAGAGGGATAGCTTGCATAATGCTATTCTTGGTTTCTTAGATTGCCATATGAATTGGCGAATTGATGTATTGAGTTTCCTTAAGTCATGGGATTTCAGTAAAATAGGAAGGTTTTGCATAATATATAAAATTTTGGGCAGGAGCACCATTTTAAACAGTGCTATTCTGCCAGATATTGATAGGGGTAGGTTTTGCCAGTTTTTCATATGATTAGTAATTTGTGATAAAATGGGAGGAACATTCAAAGCGTACCAATTTTGTGGGTCGGCCGAAATCATAATCCCAAGATATCTGAATGCCTCTGTGACTACCTTGAAGGGAGTTTTTACCAAGGAGCTCTTTTCTTTTTTCAGCCACATTAATTCAGATTTTAAATAATTGACTTTGTAACCAGAAAATTTACCAAACAGATTAATTATGTTCATAAGCTTGGGTATGTTTAGATGAGTATTGGCCATGTATATTAGTATATCATCGGCATAAAGTGCCATTTTCACCTCTTTTTTATTAATCTTTATGCCGTCGATGTGTTTTCTGATTTTGATAGCAAAGGGCTCAATTGCCAAATCGAATAATAGTGGTGAAAGGGGGCACCCCTGCCGCGTCCCTCTCTCTATTTTAATCATTTTCTGCTCTATCCCATTAACTATTAGACCTGTATAGGATTGGGCATATAATCTTTTAATTAAATTTGGGAAGTTATTATTAAATCCAAATCGGAATAGCGTATCCAGAATATGATCATGGTTCACTCTATCAAACGCTTTTTCCGCGTCGATAGCTATAACTACTGCATCTGATTGGTCATTCAACTCTTGTTCAGCTTGATTTTTAAAATAATCAGTAATAAGCAATAATTGTCTGATCTTAGCTGAAGAGTTACGGTTGTAAAGAAACCCAGCTTGATCTTTGTGGATACTGTCTGCTAGTCCCTCTTGTAATCTTTTGGCTAAAATGGCCATAAATATTTTATAATCGGAATTTAGGAGGGCAATAGGCCTGTATGACTCTTTTTTACTAGGATCTTTCCCTGGTTTGAGTATGAGAATAGTTTGAGACGCCGCAAAATTACAAGAGATTGCCAAATTATCCATATAATATAAATTAAAAAGTTTTGTCAGATGTGGGACAAGAGTAGGAGCTAATTTTTTATATAACTCATTTGGGAGTGCATCTGGGCCTGGAGCTTTTGTAGATTTAAGTAATTGAATTGCTTGATTAACTTCATTCTCTAGGATCTCAGAGTTTAATTTAAGATTCAATTCATTGCTATTATGAGGTATTAGAATATCCTCCCAAAACTTCTCATGTGAATTATCAGCCGGGAGGGGCAATGAATAAATTGTTTTATAGTAGTGGTAAAAAGAATTAGAGATTTCCTCATGTGACGTGAGGATTATACCATCTTCTTGTATAGCGTTAATTATTGAGGTCTGTTTACAGTTTTTTACAAGTTTAGAGAGTAGTCTACCTGATTTGTTGCCGTATTTAAATAGATTTGCCTGGTATTTTAGATCAGCATGGGAGGTACTAGAAATTAGAAATGTATCACGTTCATTTTTTGCCTTTAAGTACCTTCTCCAATTGTCATTTGAAGAGATATTTAAATATCTGTTATAAGCATTAGTTACGGCCGCTGTTACTTCTCTTTCTCTTTGTCTCAAACCTTTTTTAAACTTAGCCACATATGCGATTATATCCCCCCTTATTACCGCCTTTGCAGTTTCCCATATTACCGCAAAGTTTGACACTGAACCAATATTAAATTGGAAATACTCCTCAACTTTGGTTTTTAGCCAATTATTAAATTTGGAATTGGAATTTAAATAGTTTGGGTAGAAAAAGCGATTTGATCTTGTATGAATATTTTTACTTGGAATGTCTAACGTTATAGGGGCGTGATCTGAAATACATATTTCAGAAATTAAAGCTTTTGCTCCGATTTTGTATAAGCTCTCGCTGGTCAGTATAAGATCGATCCGGGAGAGAGATTTAAACGCCCTAGAGTAGCATGTATAATTTTTATCATCCGGGTTTTGCATTCTCCAGATATCTCTAACGGCTAGATTATGAAAGATGGAATTAAATAATTTTTCTTCAAGATTATCTTTTTTTGTTTTTTTAAGAGAATGACTTTGTCTTAATCTATCAATGGGAAACCGTGGAGCCATGTTAAAGTCTCCTGCTAGAATTATATGACCTTCTGCCACCTGTAAGATTTGAGCCTGGAGAGAATTCCAAAATTCTTGGTCAATTATATTGGGTGCATACACATTGCATATGGTATAAATTGAATCCATTGTTTTTATTTTTAAAATTATAAATCTACTTTCAGGGTCAAGTAAAGTTAGGAGTTTATCATAGGTTAATTTCTTCCCTAGTAAAATCGCTACACCTTTTTTCCTGTTAGGAGTTGGAGTGAAAATGACTTCCGCTACCCATGAAGATTTTAACTTGGTTGATTCTTCCGCGTTTAAATGTGTTTCTTGTATTAACGCTATATTTGTGTTTAGTTTACGAAGGTGGTTTATAATAGTTTTCCGTTTTATTGGAGAAGAAATTCCCCCAACATTCCACGAGGTGAATCTAATATTTGTATTCATAGTTCTTTATTTTGTGAACAATATAAACCAGGGAGTGTAGGGGGGAGAAATAGGGGCAGAAGGGAGAGGATGGGGAGAAGGGGAGGGAGGAGAGAGGAAAGAGGAGAAAAAAAAAAAAAAAAAAAAAAAGGGGGGGGGGGGAAAGCACAAAAAAGTAGAAACATCAAGGGAGTATTAAAATATCTACACATCTGGCACATCCTGACCATCGCAAGAGATAAATTTCAGATATATAGTGTTTTCTTTTATTTAATGCTTTTTGGACCTGTGTTCAGCAAATTTTTCTTCAGCTTCTTTTGCTGAGTCAAAAAAGAAAGTTTGTCCTTCTAGAGTGAGTTTGAGCCTAGCTGGGTATATTACTGTGGCTTGCCACCCTGCATTTATCATCTTGCCACAGATTGGGGATAACTCTCTCCTTTTTGTAGAAGTTTCAAATGAAAAATCTTGAAACAATAAAATTTTAGAGTTGTTATAATGTATCGGTTGTTTTTTGCGAAAATGCTGTAAAAAAGATATTTTATCTTGATAATTCAAGAATTTCGCTATTATTGGTCTTGGTTTAGTAAATTCATTTGAGATATCACGTGGTTTCCCCAATCTGTGGGCTCTCTCAATAATATAGGGTTGCTGAGGTGGTGGTATATTTAGTAATTGTGGTAATATTTGGGTCATGATTTTATTTAAATCTTCTTCATGCCTAGTTTCTGGGAAACCTATAACCCTAAGGTTATTTCTTCTGGACCTATTTTCCAGCTCCTCTATTTTAGTTTGTAATTTTTCTATTTCACTCTGGTTAGCTTCTGTTTTAGGAATATATAGATTTGTAACATCTTCAATATCTGAGATTCGTTGTTCAACCTCCTGCAATCTTTTGGCAAATTGTTTTACCTCTGTTGATAAAGTTAAAATGTCTTGTTTAATCTCAGTTTTCAATACGTCGAACTTGGGGTTTATAGCTTCCATTATGCTAGCAACTAGAGCTTGTGTATCTGGTAAAGACATAGTATTTTGAGTTTTTGCTGTGTTTTCTATATGTAATTCAGCTGGGCTGTCTGTGAGAGTTTTGTTTTTTCGTTCCCTCTGTCTAGCTGCCATACCTGGATTGTGTTTGGTTGTGAGGGATGGTGAGGTAATGAATTTATCCATAAAAAATAGTGATACAAAAAATCGGGGGGAGAGAGGACTGGGTGAGGATGTAGGTGAAGGTGGTGGTTATCTGTGTGTGGGAGAGAAAGGGAAAAAGAGGGAGAAAAAATAAAAAAAAAAAAAAAAGGGGGAAGTGACTTTAATTAATTCTGTGGTACGTCTACAATCAACTGTGAAAATATAAACCCAGGGTATGGCAGAACTTGAACAGGGATTTTATCAGCAAATTCCACAGCAATATACTCTAATAGTGTTCAAAACAATCTCTGTCTTACATTCATTTATTTCTAGGGGTTAGGCCATTAAGTGTGTGTTTGTTTGTTTTGAGTTACAAGTATCTAATTTCGCAAGATAAGTTAGGAGTTATTTAAGTACACCAGTTGCAGTTCTATTACCTGCTAGTGGATCCCTCTATTTCAACTAATGTTAATTCAATTCTGATCCTTTACTTCAGATATTTACTTATTTATCCTTATAGTAAGTTTAGCTGGTGTTTAAATAGAGTAACAGATTTTTGAAAAAATCTAAGTAACCCTCTCTATAATTCTTGTGTATATGCAGAAAGATTTCTGTAAGAATTTAGAGGAGAGGAAAAACAGAAAAAATACAGAAGGTAGAAATACTTTCTTGCTTAGGTTATGCT
Source organism: Bombina bombina (assembly GCF_027579735.1). Lineage (NCBI taxonomy): Eukaryota > Metazoa > Chordata > Amphibia > Anura > Bombinatoridae > Bombina > Bombina bombina. Next base: position 65,146,945 of record NC_069504.1, on the reverse strand, counting down.
ATTCTACAGTACATAAGTTCTTTTTAAGTTAAATTATATTAACGAACCTTAGACATTATTTCTTTGCCAGTTATCAAAAGTTGTTTAGATTATTGTCACTTTTCTAAAATGATGATTTTTAGTTAGAGTAAATTTTCCCTACTAGGCAAGCAGATTAATCTCTAGGATTTTCTCTAAATTATGTAATTTGCTATTAAGTCAAACTTAACTTTATGTGAACAGGTGAAAAAAATATTTTTCATGTAAAATTTGCTACCCAGTTTAACTAAGCCAATATTAAACACATATCAAAGTTAGTTTTTACAATTTTCTTTTTGTTTCATGAAATATTAACCAATTCTGAGAAGCGTGAAGGCAACTTTCTTTTTAACAGTCATTTAATCTGTATATCTGAGCTGAGAGTTTTCCATTATCCATCAAAGTCCTTTGGTAGATGTTTCAATAATTCCCGATTGTTCAGCTAAACGTTCTTACAAACTGATACCAAAAGTGTATTTTAGATTATTTAATACTGTTGCTTATGCATACAATGTTGCCATTTGTTTCCCTCCTTACCTCTCTCCACTGCCTCCCCTCGCTCTCTCCCCCCCCCCCCTCCACACCACTCTTTGAACCTGCAGCAGAGATATCGAGGCAAGATGGGGAGGTAGTGTGTTTATCTCAATATAATATTCAGCTTTCTTTTATACCCAATCGTAGCCCCAGTATGGCATGTCTATTAATGTTTTTCTTTTGATTTTATACGGTAGCTAGGTTGTCAGGGATCTTGTACAACTTATGTCTTCCACCAATATGTTTTTTCCCCTTTTTTTTTTCTCTTTTTTTTTGGGTTTTATCCGTTCACAGGAAATATTCATGAGCCAGCAAGTTAAGATTTTAACACTCACCTCCGCTTGCACACTTGCTTGTAGTCTTCTAGTAGTCCATTAGTGGGTGACAGGGATAGGTTTCCTGATGCGATGTGTTTTTCTTACTCGTAGCTTCAACGCTACCGGGCTCACCTCCTCCCACGCATCACCGGTGGGGGAGGAGGGAGGGGGGCCCGGCCGGGCGATGTCAGCACAGCGTATTCGTCCCCTGAGGGCAATCTTCCAGGTCTCCAGTGACCCCAACCGATCTCGCTCTCCTCCCACGCAGCACCGGTGGGGGAGGAGGGAGGGGGGCCCGGCCGGGCGATTTCAGCACAGCGTGCTCGTTCTCAGAGGGCAGTCTCCCAGATCTCCAGCAGCCCCAACCGGGCTCACTCTCCTCCCACGCAGCACCAGTGGGGGAGGAGAGAAGGCAGCAGCAATGATCCGGAGTGGCCCAGGGAAATTCAAAAGAAACCGCGGGTGTCTCCTGCAGGTGAATGTGTAATCCCTGGAATGAACAAGATCTTCAGGTAAAGCGGTAGTGCAAAGGGGAGGTGAGTTTGTTTTTGTACGATAGTGCTTAAATTGCTGTATGATAGTGTAACTTCAAGGAGTAAAATAGTGTCCTCAAAAGAGAAAAAAAAATAGCTGATCGACAGTAATTTTATGTGGATTGTTTGTTCCTTAATGCCCAAAGTTAGTTGGGTTGGAAGTCTGTTTGGGTGACTTTTACTTTCTTTAGGATAGTGGGATGATGTTCCACTAACTTCGGTTCCATGAGTGTGTTGACATAAACTGTCCAGCAGGCTTTCATCCAATTTGGATAGGGCGCGCAGTTTCACCGCCAAAGTCTTTAGGACTGGAGTGCAGGGCTCAGCAGCTCAGCAGCTCACGTCTTGCTCCTCCTCCACCGGAACCTCTCAAATTGTTTTTATTAAACATTTTTTAACTTTTACACTTCACGGCTTGGATGATCATTGCATTATCTCTCCCTTGGAGCCCAGCAGGATAAGAGCTGGTTTCTCTCCTGTATAAATCTGTACAGCTGACATTACAGGACTGCGAACCCTTTGGAGGGGTATATAAGACAAGCAGATACGGGATCCTGTACGCTGATTACCAGGAAGGGAGTTGCTGTGTTACGAGAGGACTGCTGTGTTACGAGAGGACAGCGATCTGGACAGCTGTTAATGGTCCAGGAGGCTCTTGTGGCACTTATCAAGTGCTTTATATCTCGTAAGTACGTTATATAGTGTGAATGGGGAGTGAATTTGTCTGCTGATACACACTATGGTGGCGCCTTCTTCTTTTCTATCCTTTATTTAGTTGCAGAGATGTGGAAGCCGGAGGTTTAGGGGTTAATAGGTTTATTTACTGGCAGCGGTGTGGGAGGCCGGAGGTTTAGGGGTTAATAGGTTTATTTAGTGACGGGGAAGTGGGATGCCGGAAGTTTAGGGGTTAATAACTTTATTATAGTGGCGGCGATGTTCGGGAGCGGCGGAATAGGGGTTAATAACTTAATTATAGTGTCGGGGAGCGGCGGAATAGGGATTAATAGCTTTTATTAGTGTTGGAGATGTCGGAAGCAGCAGATTAGGGGTTAATAACTTTATTTAAGTGTTGGCAATGTTGAGGACAGCAGATTAGGGGTGTTTAGACTTGGGGTTTATGTTAGGGTGTTAGGTTTAAACAAAACTTTTTTCCCCCATAGGCATCAATGGGGTTGCGTTACAGAATTTTTTCATTACGTCTTTCAGGTGTTAGGTTTTTTTCTAACACTCTCTACCCATTGATGTCTATGGGGGAAAGCATGCACAAGCAGGTCAAATCAAACCGTGGCTTTTGTGCAGTATGGAGCTTAACGCCACCGTATCTCAGGCACAAGGATGCTTTGCAGTAATGGCAGCGATATGGAGAGAGAAATAACACAATTTTTTTGGTGTTAGTTTCGAACCCTGTTTAGCGCAAAACTTGTAATCTAGGTGAGAATTAAATAAAATATTGAACAGAAATTCCAGAAAAGTTTATGGTCACCCTGTGCCTTCTTTTTTGTATGGCAGATATACATTATACACTACAACCTGCATTACATTAATGGCTACTCTTTTGTACCAGGCATTGGTCTTTCGCTAAACCATATATGTCTGTATGCACTGGTTAGCTAATTCTACTCCCCCCCATATTTTTGCTGTACTTCACCATGCATTGTGCATTGTGGACAGCATGTACACATTTTTTTTGTCAGTGTACTGAAGCGCCATACTGTAAAAAATATAGATATATTCTATGGATTATTTAGAAATTTATACAGTATGTTTAAGAATTTGTAATACTTTTTATTAATATTTGTAATATTTTATATGTATATTTTAATCACTCATATTGAAGTTAGCGATTCTTTATGTGCGCTAACCTTACTACACAAGTTCTAAATTGCGAACTCTGATGTGCATTACGTGCATTATCATGTAAGTGAAGAATACACAATAAAAGAATAAAAACAGATTATAAAACAACGAGGTAAGCTAAGGTAAAATAGGTTTGTTCAAATAGTGGACCTTAATGATTAACCTTGTGTTAAATGTTCACAGCGATATCTGCTAGATCAATTAAGATTCCTTCATGCAATGTGCTAAAGCAATGCTAATGTGCAATGATGATGTTGTAAATGAGATGTAGAACCTTGAGCTGGGTAGGGTCAAGGTATATGGGAGATGAAATATAAAGGTGATACAATGTTAATAACAGTCATACACAAGTCCAACTATAGCTGGTCCTCTATGTAGAATTTCAGCTTTGAGCTAGCTGTGACTCAGTGAGGTTGAACTTTTATGTTCCAAATGTGGCTGAACTTTGTGTTCCAAAAGAGTGACTGGCGAGAGAACAAAAAAGTGACAAAAAGTGCAAGCGACAAAAATTATGTTTAGGTAATACTCAAATGGCAAACTCCAAAAAATAATAAATAAATAAAAATAACAAATAAAATACAAATAAAAAGTGGCCAATAAAAATGGGAAAAATGGGAGAAATATGAAAATATGAAAAAATCGAGGAAAACTAAAAAATCCAAAAATCAGTGAAAAACTTGTGAGTAAAACATATGTCAATCAAGTATCCCAAAAAGAATAAAAAGGGTCAATTGTAAATCCAATAGTGTAATACAATTAATGAAAGAAGTTATGAAAAACTACCTTAATTCCTGGTGGTGAGAATCCTTCTTATTTCCTGGTGGTGAGAACCCCTGTGCTAGATCCTAATGGCCCCTCAGTGAGTGGCTATAGTTTCTTGGTTCCTGGTGGTTAGAAGCCTTCCTATTCCTGGTGGCGAGAATCCCCGCAATGGATCCTAATGGTCTCTCAGTCAGTGACTTCAATGTCCTGTAAAAGTGAATTTTGATAGTGTAGATTGTACTAATATTGTATTTGATTGAACGTTTGCTTACCAGCTGTTAATCAATGCGTTTCGGCCTCCTCTAGGCTTTTCTCAAGACTACAGTCTATCTGTAGCTGGTGCCAATTTATAGTGGTCTCTTACATCACTTTGCGTAATTGGGGGCGTGGTTAGAAACGGGATGTTCATCTCTGTATGGGATTCCATTTCTGTCTCTAGTAGAATCTTTATGATATCCTTTCTATATATTTGTTTTCAAAAACCAATGTATATTTATATGGGTTTCAAATGATATAGCTTGTTGTGTTATATAGCCAAGACATTTATAAACATAACGACCTGTTGTCAAATATGGGCACCAATCAGTAAAAACAGGATGTAAGTTAAACCAATGACAATTGAATCATGGTTCAGGTAAACAAACCAGGAACCAATAGCAGTACAACAGGATATGACATCATATCCAATGAAAACGGAGAGATCACTATAACAAAAATTGATATTGTAATAAACACAACAAGCTATATCATTTGAAACCCATAAAAATATAAATATACATTGGTTTTTGAAAACAAAGATATAGAAAGGATATCATAAAGATTATACTAGTGACAGAAACGGAATCCCATACAGAGATGAACATCCGGTTTCTAACCACGCCCCCAATTACGCAAAGTGGTGTAAGAGACCACTATAAATTGGCACCAGCTACAGATATACAGTAGTCTTAAAAAAAGACCTAAAGGAGGCCGAAATGCGTTGACTAACAGCTGGTAAGCAAACTTTCAATCCAATACATTAGTTGTACAATCTACACTATCAAAATTCACTTTTACAGGACATTGAAGTCACTGACATAGAGACCATTAGGATCCATTGCAGGGATTCTCGCCACCAGGAATAGGAAGGCGTCTCACCACCAGGAAACAAGAAACTATAGCCACTCACTAAGAAGCCATTAGGATCTAGAGCGGGGGTTCTCACCACCAGGAAATAAGAAGGATTCTCACCACCAGGAATTAAGGTGGTTTTTCATAACTTATTTCATTAATTGTATTAGACTCTTGGATTTACAATTGACCCTTTTTATTCTTTTTGGGACACTTGATTGACGTATTTTTAATTTTTTTCCCTGATTTTTGGATTTTTTAGTTTTCCTATATTTTTTCATATTTTCATATTTTTCTCATTTTTCACATTTTTATTGGTCATTATTTTTATTTTTTATTTTTATTTATTAATTTATTATTTTTTGGAGTTTGCCATTTGAGTATCACCTAAACATAATTTTTGTCGCTTAAACTTTTTTGTTCTCTCACCATTTGAGACAGTCACTCTTTTGGAACACAAAGTTCAGCCACAATTGGAACATAAAAGTTAAACCTCACTGAGTCACAGCTAGCTCACAGCTAATATTCTACATAGAGGACCAACTATAGTTGGACTTTTTTATGACTGTTATTAACATTGTATCACCTTTATATTTCATTTCCCATATACCTTGACCCTACCCAGCTCAAGGTTCTACATCTCATTTACATTATCATCATTGCACATTAGCATTGCTTTAGCACATTGCATGAAGGAATCTTAATTGATCTAGCAGATATTGCTGTGAACATTTAACACAAGGTTAATCATTAAGGTCCACTATTTAGACAACCCACTTTTACCTTAGCTCGCCACATTGTTTTATAATCTGTTTTTATTCATTTATTGTGTATTGTGGATCCACAATTTTTAATGATTGTATCATTTTATAATTAAACTTTTCGACCACCAATTGATTCTTATTCACCTGGCCCTAATTGAGGCACTCTGAACACACATCTTCACCATTGTTCTTTTTTCGGGCTAGCTAGATAGCCTTTGCTCAGAGCTATAGGTGCATTTGTCTCTAGGCATTCAATCTATATACCAATCATAATACATGTAAGTGAAGAACACTGGAATGTGAAAAATGTACAGTACTTATCCAGTAAAACACAAATACTTAACTACATATGAACACACATCTATACATATATATGCATACATACACATATTTAGACATGTACATGTATGCTTATTTATGGTTGCATCCCTTTTTTTCAAACACGTCCATATACCATCTATCTTTGAACCCTTATAACTAATTTTTATCAGTGTTTATATTAGAGTAACTGTACATTTACATGTATTTATGTCGAAGTTAATGCAACATTTTTTCTTAGGCGAGCTCTGATGTCCCAATAACTTGACGCAAGTTAAATTTGATTGTGCTTAAACAAGCGCATTTACTTTCAACTCATATCTGCTATTTCCTGAGATCTCATATCTTTGAGCCATTATGACTTTTTAATGCAATTTAAAAAATATAATCAGAAAGTGTTATTATGAGTGTAATGTGTTAAATGTATTTTTGATGTGTTTTGTGCATCTTTTTTGTTTCACTTAACAGTTAACCAACGCTCTGAAGTTGCTTTAATCCTTCTAACAGAAATTGCATTTGTGCTCACGTTTGCATTTACTTTAAACTCATACTACAAAGTTTTTTTAACTTGCGCACAAATGGATGCAAAACCCGATATCGCTTGTTCGCAACAGTTTTCATGCCACTTGTAACCTAGCCCAAAGTAGTGAGAGTTTGGCATTTGTTAGTGAGTAATAACTCGTTAAGGCTTAGTTGTAGATGCACAAAATAAACAGCTTTTAAAGGACATTAAACACTTCTTGATTTTGAGTAAAATTCTGCACTTACCGCACTCCCTATATAGGCTACAAATCTAATTTTATAACCTGCAAATCATGCAAATAAAATAATTTGATCAGGCAGATTGACTGACTTCTCTATGAAGAAAGGGACAAAGCACAATTTTAATAGCAAGAGGTCTTTAAGATCCCTTTAGCATACATTACTGAATTTTGTAGGATTTGATGTCTCTTTAATCATAATAACTTAACTTAAACTCCATCATGTTTCATTTTAAGTATCTAAACATGCTAGTAATTGTTTATTGAAACCTACAACCTTCAGATAATAATATCTTTATTGTACTTAAAATCCAGGAAAATCTAAAAAAATTGTATTTAATAGGCAACTTGGGACCAGTATAGACATAATCTTCCTTGCTGGTGGCTTTAATGTGCGCTTCTCTGTTGAGTTATCCCCCCAGAGAAGATCATATTCTAACCTGGGAAAAGTTAGTTCTCCTGAGTAATACATGAGAATTTCTCAGAAAAGTTAGTCAAGTCTTTTGTAAATCCACTGGTTCGGGCTCAGAATTTCTTCTCCTGGTTTTCTTGTATGAAGATTTGGTGAGGATTTTTGCATGAAATACTTTGTGTGTGATATATACCTTAGGCAATATTATAAGTGTGCTTTATGTATGTATAATATAGTGCTATAGAAAAAAAATAAGCAAACAAAACCCAAACTTTATTCCATGGTCTAGTCTTCCAACCCAATGTTTCCAAATAAAACCAAATACCTAAAATTTATTTTAAAGAATACAACAATAAAGTATATCTACATTTCTTTTAAATAAAACAATGGTTTCTGATTGACTGGTTGTATCTCCCTTCCATGATTATCTAAGAAGAGAAAAGGATTTAATACACACATATAAATAAGTTAACACAATCATAAGTATAAAAATGTTGATAACCTAGAGATGTTGTGTAATTGACTAAGGCTGATATTCAAACTGATTTCTTGGTTATTCAGCTTAATTTGAAAGGCTTAGAAAATTAAGGCAAAATAAATTCATGTTTTCATATGATGTTCTCACATGGAACTTTCAAATGAATAGAAATATATATATATATATATATATATATATATATATATATATATATATATATATATATATATATATATATATATATATATATATATATATATATATATATATATATTCATAAATCCTTTTTTATGCAAGAACATTTTGTAAAGAACTCCAATCTATTCTTAGAATGTTAAACTAAAACTCTATGTCCAAGAAAGATATATTAGATATAATGTTTCCATGGAAACATTGAACTAATTGCATTTGTTCCAAGTTCTGGCCTTGTCTCTACTAGCACACATTAATTACTACGATGCCACAGTTAAAACTGAATATCTAGCCTTGACCTACAAAGACTGCAAAAATATACAGTCACCATGACAACTATCTTTAACAACAGCACAATACTTCAAGTGAACATTTCATTTATTGCCTTTTCAGTTATGGCATGACAAGTTGTGATCAGATGTTACATATAAAAACCAGCACAAGTGTTGGCTATTGAAAATGTTAAGTTGAGAATTCAACAACTTCAAGGCTCCAAGGTTACAAATGGAGAAAAAGGTAATTGAATGAACTTGATTTAACAACATTAGTCATCAGGCGTATGACAAAGTCTATCAATTATGAAATGCGTTATGCGCCAGCAGTAGGCCCTTTGAATATATTTCCGACTCTTCTTATGTATTACAGTACAACATTTGACATTTCTCACATATACTATACACGTATGAAAGTGCATATTTAAAGTTTAAGGAATGACAGTTTTATTCAAAAGCACTAATAAGCAAAAGCATTTAGCTGGGTGAAGGCAAAGAAAAAAATAAACATTGAAAAGATCAAAATGACATTATGGGGCATATTTATCAAGCTCCGTATGGAGCTTGATGTCCCCTGTTTCTGGTGAGCCTTCAGGCTCGCCGGAAACACCAGTTATGAAGCAGCAGTCTAAAGACTGCTGCTGCATAACCTGTCCACCTGCTCTGAGGCGGCGGATAGACATCGCCAGAAGTCAACCCGATCGAATATAATCTGGTTGATTGACACCCCCTGCTAGCAGATAGACATCGACAGAAGTCAACCCGATCGAATACAATCTGGTTGATTGACACCCCCTGCTAGCGGACGCAAATATGCAGGGGGCGGCAATGCATCAGCAGTTCACAAGAATTGCTGGTGCAATGATAAATGCAGAGAGCGTATGCTGTCTGCATTTATAGATGTGCAGCGGACATGATCCGCAATATCGGATCATGTCCACTCGCACAATGATAATTTGGCTGCTAATTTTGTCACATACTTCTTTTTGTTTACTTTTGGTGGTAGTTGAGTTACTTTGTGGTGCCTATTTATTTGTTTAGACATGATATCATTTTTCAACCCCACGTTTGCATAATTTTTATAATTATTGCACATTTTTTTGCTTGCTGTGCTTTTTCCTTTAAAACTTAACACATTACCCTCCTCTTTGCTAAAATATTGTTTGCATTTCTTACATTATATTTTTTTTTTATATTTTTTTTTTTTTTCTTTTTGACTTCCTAGACTCCACAAGATTGCATGTATTCCTGGCTATTGAAGTTTGGACTGTTTTCTGATTCTGCCTTGTGTTATCCCTGGTACCCCACATTATTTCTGACTGAGCTCCCTGTCTGGCCTTTTCTTGTCTATTGGCTTCTCCTTGCTGCTTCAGACTGAAAACCTACTGGCTATTTCCTAAACTGTTCCTTTAAGTTGATATCTACCATTTCAGGCACCTTCGTTATAGTTTACCAGTTCTTGCTACCAGAATCCATCCAGAGACCAAGCTCAGTTCAATCATAATTAGCTCAGACTCTGGATCTAATACAACCGGACACTTACTTAGTACTGTAATATGTAAGTTTATGTATATGTTTCACACTTTGTGAATTATTTTCCCTTGTTTTTAACAGGAAATTTGATATTTACTACATTCAGTGTTGTATGCTAAAGCTCTCTTTGCTATTTTAAGATCACAAAGTTAATTTTAAATCAAATTAAGTACCTATAAGCCCACCTGCTTGAAATATATAAGAGAGGATGTAAAGCTTGTCAAAATTGGGGGGAGGAGCTTATCAGGGAAGCAGCAAGATGTGTTTTGAAAGAGCTCCTTGCTATATTTTACATTTTAATGCTTATTCCTTGATTTATCTCCAGTCTTTGTACAGTTTAAACTACTGACAGATTCAGGGAGTTTTTCTTATCAAACTCAAACCTGACTGGAACTTTACAGTCGCCAAGAGAACCTTCTAACAGTGCGGCCTAGGAGGCTTAACTTGGGGAGACCGATAGGGTGCAGATTGTCACGCACTAACTTCTCCAACTCTCCAGGTTGCATGCTCATATTGAAGTGAATACTTTCTTTTATTTTACTTAAAGATACCTTATCCAAGCTTCTTAATTAATTACTATAGAGGAGGTCTGGAAACTCTGCAAACTCTCTTTGGGGACTTTGAAAAGGTAATGCTCAGAAGCATAGACAGCCTATTATTGCTACCGCAATGTGAAAAGCCACAGAAGGCTACCTCGCTGACACTCTCCCCAGAAGTGCTGTCATATATCAACCCTTATATTGCTTCAGTAGAAGCAAGATATGGGACATATTACCGTTGCATGGAGTGATCTGACCTTGTGAAATGTGGCTGATCCCTGGGACCACACTTCCAAATATACCACATGCATGGCCGAAGATTTGACTGACAACTATGGCGATACACTGAAGTATTCAGCGTACCTATGTATTATGCCAGAGTTGGAGATGAAGGGCCCCAGCTATGTGTCCGTTGACCGTCCCATACTAATTTGGTCAGCTACAAAGGAAGACATCGCCAAGCGTTTACCTGAAGCAGAGAGCGGTGACAAAACAACTGAATTACTAGAAAGCTATCCCCAGGAGGTTTAAATAACTGATATGCAAGTATGGATGAACTTTTATCTCACCCTCTTGGGACAAGTGGCCAGAAAGGCTGGCATGGGGTAGGACACTGAGCTCCACTGAATAGTGGAGTTAAATTGTAGTTAATTAGCATTTTTCAACTTTATTCACTAGATGCATATACCATTTAATACGTCCATTATACATCTGTGATGTCATAAATTAATTTACAAGACATTTTTAAGCCTTTATTAGAACACTTTTATATAACGAGGTAGCATATGATATCTTAGATTTGCAAAAGCTTTGCAAGGAGTGCTTATATAGAATATACTAACATGTTTTTTTTTCTAAGTTTTTATTTGTGAATATTAAGGCAGATGTTGACTATCACTCCACAAGTTTGGTGAACTACAATAAGACATTTTCTCAATGATGTCTAAGATATTTATTTGGATATACCCCTTGGCAGACGGTGGTTAAAAAATACATTATCCCGAGATAAAATGTAGACACTAATTTTCCCCACTAGATGGGAGTCAAAGATTAGCTACCAAAGATAAGCTCATTTAGCTCCTTATATGTTTAAGAGTGACTTTAATTTATATGATATCCCCTTATAAAGACACGAAGTAGCCCCAATAAGGCCTAATTTATGTCCCTCCTACCCACTACACCATGACTAAAGTTTATAGCTTCATATTTGATGTTGACATATTTTCTTACATTGCATACTATATGTCAAGGTAAAAGCTGTAATACAGTTAGTGGAGGCCCCACCAAGCTATATGTAGACTTCCCATGCTCTTTTGGAAGGCAGACATCCATGACTTACTATCTTGATCCACTTAATTACTCCTATCTTCCCAAGAATCCCAGGTTTTTGCCATTAGATTCCCCCCCCCCAACAATGGGTTACTTAGTAAACTTGGGAAAATTTATCCTTAGACCTATATCCTCCAATTATTATAATAAATGCAGACTAATTACAGAAGCAGCTGATTATATTTTGTTTCTAAGGGACTAGATAATTTATAATACATATGCTAAGTTATCTAACCAACACTACTTAAATCTAGAGGATTACGTTATATGCTGTTGTCCAGGAATCAAGGTTTTGATCCTACTATAGCTTCTTATACCATAGACCAGGGGTCGCCAACCTTTCGGACCACAGGGACCACTAAACTCACAATTTTGAATCCCATGGACCACTAACATGAATTTTTTAAAAAAAGTACAAACCTATATAATGTGTATATATATATATATATATATATATATATATATATATATATATATATATGTATAAAAATATATATAAATATATATATATATATATATATATATATATATATATATATATATATATATATATATATATATATATTTATATTTACACACACATACTGTATATTCATAGCTAACAATAGCTAAGTTTACATTATGTATATATTTACACATGTTTAAGAATTATTTTTTAGGATTATACTAACTGAATGACAGAACTGAGAGAATACTTCCAAATGACAGATGAAGGGCCCAGAATCCCTTGCTTGCTGCAAACCCAGAAAGTTACTGAGATAGACAGAGCGAAAACAGCAGCAGAATAGACCAGGAGACTCCAAGGTTGAAAGTACCATACACAAGCCTGGCATGAAATAAAAGAAATAAAAGACAAGGACATCTCCCAACACAGGAAAGACTGCCAAGACACATCGGAGAGATACAAATCAGACACACAGACATTACCTCATATGATTGAGGTACCCTCTGGTAAGGGCATACCACTGGTCTCCTAGTACCAGTGTTACGGTTATCGTTAAGTTTTATTGGCAAAATACATCTTGAACGTATAATATCCACCTAACCTGTTCTCATTCACCACCTGAACTGTCTTTGTGAGACAAAGGGCATTTGTCGACTCCAACAGAGAGACATTTCCTTTGATATAACTTTATATATATTTACATATTCTAAGTATTTGTAGCGCTGAATATCTTTCGACATTTCTCTTGTATGTAATTTTTTAATCATTGTCAGGGGTACACTGAATCGTATACATTCATGCAGCTCAATACCCACACCAATTAAGTTTATTAAGAGTTTATCAAGAGTTTACAGGGAACAAACACATCCCAGACCTATATATCTCTTAAACTGGTGTTGAAATCTATAAACATTTTTCTCAATATATCACTACATTTACCTATACATTGACCTATCCGTTTGTGGAACAACTGAGCGCTGGTACCTTTTCTTGAATACATTCTCTCTCTCTCTCTCTCTCTCTATATATATATATATATATATACAGGGAGTGCAGAATTATTAGGCAAGTTGTATTTTTGAGGATTAATTTTATTATTGAACAACAACCATGTTCTCAATGAACCCAAAAAACTCATTAATATCAAAGCTGAATATTTTTGGAAGTAGTTTTTAGTTTGTTTTTAGTTATAGCTATTTTAGGGGGATATCTGTGTGTGCAGGTGACTATTACTGTGCATAATTATTAGGCAACTTAACAAAAAACAAATATATACCCATTTCAATTATTTATTTTTACCAGTGAAACCAATATAACATCTCAACATTCACAAATATACATTTCTGACATTCAAAAACAAAACAAAAACAAATCAGTGACCAATAAAGCCACCTTTCTTTGCAAGGACACTCAAAAGCCTGCCATCCATGGATTCTGTCAGTGTTTTGATCTGTTCACCATCAACATTGCGTGCAGCAGCAACCACAGCCTCCCAGACACTGTTCAGAGAGGTGTACTGTTTTCCCTCCTTGTAAATCTCACATTTGATGATGGACCACAGGTTCTCAATGGGGTTCAGATCAGGTGAACAAGGAGGCCATGTCATTAGATTTTCTTCTTTTATACCCTTTCTTGCCAGCCACGCTGTGGAGTACTTGGATGCGTGTGATGGAGCATTGTCCTGCATGAAAATCATGTTTTTCTTGAAGGATGCAGACTTCTTCCTGTACCACTGCTTGAAGAAGGTGTCTTCCAGAAACTGGCAGTAGGACTGGGAGTTGAGCTTGACTCCATCCTCAACCCGAAAAGGCCCCACAAGCTCATCTTTGATGATACCAGCCCAAACCAGTACTCCACCTCCACCTTGCTGGCGTCTGAGTCGGACTGGAGCTCTCTGCCCTTTACCAATCCAGCCATGGGCCCATCCATCTGGCCCATCAAGACTCACTCTCATTTCATCAGTCCATAAAACCTTAGAAAAATCAGTCTTGAGATATTTCTTGGCTCAGTCTTGACGTTTCAGCTTGTGTGTCTTGTTCAGTGGTGGTCGTCTTTCAGCCTTTCTTACCTTGGCCATGTCTCTGAGTATTGCACACCTTGTGCTTTTGGGCACTCCAGTGATGTTGCAGCTCTGAAATATGGCCAAACTGATGGCAAGTGGCATCTTGGCAGCTGCACGTTTGACTTTTCTCAGTTCATGGGCAGTTATTTTGCGCCTTGGTTTTTCCACACGCTTCTTGCAACCCTGTTGACTATTTTGAATGAAAAGCTTGATTGTTCGATGATCACGCTTCAGAAGCTTTGCAATTTTATCAGTGCTGCATCCCTCTGCAAGATATCTCACTATTTTTGACTTTTCTGAGCCTGTCAATTCCTTCTTTTGACCCATTTTGCCAAAGGAAAGGAAGTTGCCTAATAATTATGCACACCTGATATAGGGTGTTGATGTCATTAGACCACACCCCTTCTCATTACAGAGATGCACATCACCTAATATGCTTAATTGGTAGTAGGCTTTCGAGCCTATACAGCTTGGAGTAAGACAACATGCATAAAGAGGATGATGTGGTCAAAATACTCATTTGCCTAATAATTCTGCACTCCCTGTATATATATATATATATATATATATATATATATATATATATATATATATATATATATATATATATATATTTACACACACATACTGTATATTCATAGCTAACAATAGCTAAGTTTACATTATGTATATATTTACACATGTTTAAGAATTTTTTTGGGGGATTAAACTAACTGAATGACAGAACTGAGCGAATACTTCCAAATGACAGATGAAGGTTGAGTGCCAACTTTTGAGCTGGAAACAGAGAGGCAGAAAGTGGAGAAAAAAAGAATTATGTTTAAAAGGAACACAGGACTTTCAAGTTACCTCCCCCGTTAGGCAAAATTCAAAACTACTTATGATCATGGACAGACATTGGAGTCATAAATTAATTTATATCAGAAAGCTCTGGTGGGACATGGCTAATCTGCTGGATAGCAATTACTGGAAATCAGGTAGAATGGCTTTGTGAGTGGGAAAATTATTAGAATGAAAAATAATTCATATTTAATTAAAGAAAAAGAAGATGAAAATGAAGGGGAGGAAGACACAAAGTGATGTAAGTCATTCTGAGTGAATTAGAAAAACTACTACAAAGAGACAGTACGCAAGTTATGCAGTACTACTCAGGTGTGTAGGGAGATTGTAATTTAACTCCTCCTCCGTTGGTTTTCACTGATGTCCAGCCAGGGGGTGACACCATCAGAGGAGATTAATTCCTGCTTGATGGTGTCAAGGACCACCAACATCTTCTCATGGACCACTGGTTGGCGACTGCTGACATAGACCATATTCTTTGTAATTTTTTTCTCAATAAACCCTCAGTGTATTATATAACAATAAACTTCACAGGAGATATACCATTGGGTTTTGTTTTAATCTAATTATCAATATATTGCTAGCCACAATGCATTATAATTTTGCTTCTATCTACTTGAAATTTTCCCCTTAACCCCTTTACTCTTGATATTACTATCCCCAACTACTTATCTTATTAATATTTATGGCCCAAGATTGGGCGCTAATTGAAATGGGAAAAAGTCCAATACAAGTATAAATGGAGACAAATACTGATTACATAAGTTAATTATTTATATAGCTGTGCTTATGTCTAGGAGAGTCATGTCTTATTTCTATTCTATAAAGGTACAGGACATGTATTGTGGACATTTTTCACAATTATGTTGCCTAAGCTCAAACTCCTGTATCATGATTACATTGTAACCTTGCTTTTGTTTGTAGATTATGTAACCTCAATAAAAACAGTTTCAATAAAAATAAGCTTGTCAGAATGCAGTCAGAGGGAAAATATTTGAATTTGCTTGTCATTTTGACCACACACCCTTTGTGTTGGGAGTATGTCTTTGTAAAGCTGGCCTCTTACCTAACTTTCTGAATATAAACAAGGTTTTGAATATGCTGGTGATAGATAGAGTATGACATTTTACCCAAATTTCCTCTTTATTTCTATTTTTATAAATTGTGCACAGTATTTGTATGTGCACACTTTCTGATGTGACAATTTCTTCTCAGTATGTGCAAGAGTTCACAATATGTACATGTATGAGTAAGTTATTGGTTGATGGCTGTCACATAATGCAGGAGGGAGAGAAGAAAGAAGAGAAAACTTTGAAATTTAACCCACAAAAGTCC
Organism: Bombina bombina; assembly: GCF_027579735.1. Taxonomy (NCBI): domain Eukaryota; kingdom Metazoa; phylum Chordata; class Amphibia; order Anura; family Bombinatoridae; genus Bombina; species Bombina bombina. The sequence goes on along the minus strand of NC_069504.1, from coordinate 65,130,534 downwards.
AGAAATGTTCAGGCACTGCAATTCAATATTATTATTAATACAAAAGTGTATAGGGTCAACGCATCCTACCTGGTTTGCGCCTACTTTATGACATTTTGCATATTATGCTGTGAAGTAAGCACAAAACATATGTAGCAATAAGATTTTTTTGGCTCTATACACTTTTTTTTTATTTTATACCGGTATCAATAAAACCTAAGGCCCAGATTTAACAAAGACCGGGCAGACAGGAGTGTACATCTTTGCCTCTGTCCATCCAGGATTGTGTCTAATGGGCAGCATTAAGCTGCCCACATTTATCATTGCACACTATGGCTAGTGCACAGTGCCACGTTATGGGGTTGTCAATCTCCCCAATCTTAAAAGTTTAGGGGAACTGAGATACTCCACATAACCCACAACAGTTTATATAATTGGCAAAGAAGCAAAAGTCCAATAAGCCTGCATCCGAAGTTGCTCCAAAGCTGCCATCGCAGCTTCATAAATTGAGCCTATTTTTAGCTTAGAACACAAAGGTATATAAATGCTGCAGATGTTTCTGACTCTTTATACCAAAACACACAAAATCATTTTAAGCACCCACCTAAGATATTAAGCAGATAAAATATAGTAAGATGAATACAGTTAAATTCCAGAGGGGAAAGCCTAATAAACCCAGGGTCCAAGATGCAGATCACACCAGAATGTGAACAAATTTTAATAAAGTCACAATCAGATCATAGTCACCAAGGCTTCTAACTAAAATAAAGAAGAATCCTTAATGTCCCCTATCTCCTTTTCAAATGTTCCAAACGTACAATATTCAAACCCAGTATAAAATGTAATCCCTTGATTCTCTGCTGCTTCTCTGTATCAGGAAAATTCTCACTTCCAAAAAAGAAGTGCCAATCAAACAAAAATGAGGAGAAGAATACCTCTGATTCAAGGGTTTATTCATCAGTTAAAATATAGCATAAATGGCTTATACACTTACTTCAAATAAAAACAAAGTTATCATGTCACAAACATCCATGTAGTTTCTCCAGTTAGCCATATACAGTTCTCCACTTAGATGGATGGTATGTCAGGAAGCTCCTTACTATGCTGGCTAGCTCTGTGCACACTTTAAGTTACTACAGTAGCCAGAGGTAAAGAAAGTGTCTCAGAGACACACCCCTATTTTTTATACACCAAAAGCTACAGACCAGACATTCTCAAGGGTTACAGGATATGTGACTAACACGGCTGATCTACAAAATATACATATATAGTGCTTCATCTAGTAGCAGTCAATTGATATACTTATGCAAATGTACGGGTAACTGGAGGAACTACAGGGATGTTTGTGACATGCTAACTTTATTTTTATTTGACGTTAGTTCATTTGCTCTATGTTTTAACCATAAAATATACTCTTGAATTGGAGGTGCGCTTCTCCTTGTTTTTGTTTTATAGGCATCTGACTCTTAAAACAATGGTTAGTTTCAATAATATTTCTTATGATGACTGTTTGAATAAATTGCAATTTTAATTTGTAAAGAGTATACTTTGGATTACCAGGGAACATAGTGGGTAACACTCGCTTTTACCAACTCTATTGAAATGGCTTATGCAATATACATAGCAGCACATTTACCGACATATTTGTTGGTCTTTGATTTTTAACTGAATCTTCTCTCTATATGGCAACAATAACATTAGCCAGTCCTGTTGTTTTGATAAAAAAGTAAAAAAAAAAAATCTTCTGCTAATTTGAAATTCAAACTAAGTATTATTTCATTTCCCTTGTTATTATGAATTTAATGTTCCTTTAAAGGGACATGAAACACCCAATTTCCTTTCATGATTTAGATAGAGCATGCAATTTTAACCCCTTATCGACCACAACATACTATGTATGTTGCAGGTCTTTAAAGGTTTTTTTGATTATAAAAGAACAGGTCCCTCGCTATAATAAGCGAACAAACAAACTCCCTCCAGAACATTGCATGCTGCAGCTAGAGAGCCAGAAATGTGTCAAAGGTGACCAAAGCCTCCAATGAGACCAGAGTACCGTAGTAGCTGCTGCGGATCAAACTGCTAAACATAAATCAATCCAAAGAAAGGCCCAACTCGGAGTGAAATAATAAAAAATAACTTTCTTTCACCTAGATTATGAGTTTTGCGCTAAATAGGGTGCGAAATGAATGTTGTTTGTTGGTGCGTTATTTCACCCTCCATAGCGCTGCCATTACAAATTTCTGAAAAGCCTCCTTTGTGCATCCGATATTATGGCGCTAAGTTCCATACCGCACAAAATCCAAGGGCTTATTTGACGTGCTCTTGCACACTTTCCTCCATAGACGATTACCGTAACGCAACCCCATTGATGTCTATGGGGAAAAAAGGTTACGTTTAAACCTAACACCCTAACATAAAACCCAAGTCTAAAAACCCTAATCCGCCGCCCCCTACATTGGCGACACCTAAATAATGTTATTAGCCCCTAATCTGCCGCCCCCGACATCACTGACGCTAAATAAAGTTATTAACCCTTAATCTGCCGCTCCAGACATCACCGCCACTATAATAAAGTTATTAACCCCTATTCCGCCGCTCCCTGACATCGCCGCCACTATAATAGTTATTAACCCCTATTCCGCCGCTCCCTGACATCGCCGCCACTATAATAAAGCTATTAACCCCTATTCCACCACTCCCCGACATCACTGCCACTAAATAAAGTTATTAACCCATAAACCGCCAGCCCCCCCACATCGCAAAACACTAAACTATTAACCACTAAACTTAACACCCCCTGGCTTTAAATTAAAATTACAAAATAACTCTATTAAAATAAATAAAAACTACTGGTTACGTCGCTGATCCTTAAGGGGTTAAACAACTATCTAGTTTACTTCTTTTATCTAATTTGCTTCAATCTTTTGGAGTCGTTTGTGGAATAGTATACCTAGGTATGGTCAGAAGCTGGGAGCTAGCTAGGAGCCAGCTGATAACATAGGGATGTGGTTCAACAATGTATGCTCTATCAAAATAATGAAACAAAATTGTAGGGGCTTTATGTCCCTTTAACTCTTATTCTTCATTGTGCCTGGAAACTAGTTACTTTCCTGCGTATACCCTGCTTGGAATCTTGTCTAATTGACTTTGAATTAGGCTAAAAAAAACTGTAAACTCTTAATTGTTTAACACAAAAAGTACTAAGGATTAAGTAACATCTTGTGAAGCACTAGGAAATATTAAAACAATTCAAGATCAATTAAAATCAACCTACTCTGAATGTACTTTATAAAGGTATTTCATTTTGTGTTTGGAGACCTAATAGATAAAAGGAACATCACTTTAATTATTATTGCCCTGTTTCAATGTTGCTTTCCCATTCCCTGAAGCGTAACAAGAAAAGTTAATTTTATATATTTTTTTATTTTTTCTCACTTTGTCTCACTACTTCTTATAGATTTTCTTTAAAAATCTTCAAGATATACTGTTAGAAGTAATCATACTAACAGAACTTATAGTATAGTGTGTAATAATAATAATAACAACTATAAGTGGTATCCTTATCATTATTTGTATTGTTATTATTAATAATAATAATTAAAGAGAATGTCAAGTTTAATGAATCAGTGCCCGGTTTTTAAAAATCCTATTAAAAACAGGGGCACTTTCATTCATTAAACTTTACATTTTTTTTTTATTTTTTTTTTAGTTTTTAGATGCTTTATTGGAACCCATTTTCAGAGTTACAGGAAAAAAAAAAAGAAATAATACATTCTTCATTATTCACATTTACAAATATTCTTCTATAGTACCATCTATAGTTACAGACTGAATAGTATAAGATTTAGCTCTTATGTCAAAGTTTAACATAATTTCCTAACAGAGTATCTTAATAAACTTATCATCTAATATCTTAAACATAACCTTCTTCTTATATCTAGAATATACAGAAGGAAGGACATAAGGAAAATCAGAACAAGACCAAAATATGTTAATTATGCATTAATCTGGAGTGGGGGGAGCAGAGAAACAAAAAAAAAAAAAAAACACACAACCCCCTACACACTTCGCCACCCTTTCTTCTCTCTCTCTAATTTTTTTACCATCCACCCCAACTTCGAGGGAATGATCCTGCTATAATATTAATCATAACATATTCTGTATTCCTAAAAGGGGCCGTCAATTGGATTTGTGTATTCAGAGGTAACGATAGAATTAACTTTCTCCATTTCTTAAAAAAAAATTCTTCTAGCGGACTAGCTAGCTCTCGTGGATCATATTGTTCTACCATGCACTGTTTAACTACTCCGTTCTTACACGCCACCAATTTGGGGGCTTTCGCCCCTTTCCAATCCCTCAAAATTAGATTTCTAGTTATAAAAATTATGGTATTAATTAAATCATTCTCCTTAACTCTGTCTGAGTATTTTACCAGAAAAAAAACATGAAAGATTTGAATCTCAAATTCTATATCAAGCTTCCTCTTGATCCAATAGTTAATTTGTCTCCATAGTTGGTTTACTTTAGGGCAGCTCCGAAAATAATGAGTAATATCTGCTTCCTCTAAACTACACTTTGGGCAAGCTAAAGTAGTCTCATACCATCTAGATAAGTTTCTATTCGTTATATAAACTTTCCTGATCAACTTCAAATGTGATTCTCGCCAATTAGTTGGGACCCAATATTTATAGTTTAACTTCAAAGATTGAACAATATCTTTTATCGTTAGATTTGGGAACTCTCTGTGCCATTTATCTTTTATCACCTGTAAATGCTCTTCATCGTTAAATGAATTAATTACTTTATAAATTATTGAAATTGATGTCTTACCATTTTCATATAGCTTAATGACATTATCTAGAACCCCCATAGACCAATTGGGGTTATATTTAATTTGTAAACTATTAATGAAATGGCGGATTTGTAGGAAGGCAAAAAAAAATTTCCTCGGGAGATCATAAATTCTAGCTAGATTTATGAATGAGTTAACTGACAGATCTTCCGACAAAAGTTGTCTAACAAACATTAACCCTTTTCTCTTCCACCGATGGAATACTACTTGTGACAGACCCAGCTGGAATTCTGGGTTACCACCAATGCAGAGCAAATTTGTACAGTATGGGTTAACCTGTACTCTAAGACAAACCTGTTGCCATGCCTTTATGGTATTAATGAAAATTGTCATTTTTGCAATTTTCCTGGGGATTCTGTTCATGGGGCAGTGTAAGAGTGATCCCAGCATAAATGGTTCAGCCATATAGTTTTCTAAACTACCAATAATCCCATGGTCTTGGGACGTAACCCAGTCCATTGCATATTTAAATGTAGTGACTAAATTGTAAATCTCTAGGTTCGGAAAATCTAACCCTGCCGCTAATCTATTAAGTTGTAATTTATCCAGTCGAATCCGCGGCCTTTTCCCAGCCCAAATGAATTGTGTACAATGTTTATTGAATTCTCTAATATCCTTTTTATATAGTAATATAGGAATATTCTGACATAAGTATAAAATTTTAGGAAATATAACAGCTTTGATTAACATTATTCTAGCTGTTATGGAGATAGGGAGATTGGACCATATTAATAGTTTTCTTTGACATTCCCTGAATACTCTGGGATAATTTAACTCATAGCATTCCGTCATACAATTAGACAGCATGATACCTAAATACTTAATCAGTACTTTTTCTTTAAAAGGTGATGGTCCTTTCAGCTTCGATGGCTTCTTTAGCCATAACAGTTCTGATTTCCCATAGTTAATCGTGTAGCCTGATATCTCACTAAATATCTGCGTTTCCTCCAATAATAATGGTAAAGTTTTTTCAATATTACTTAGATATACTAATAGGTCATCTGCATAGAGAGAAAGCACCATTTTTTGGTCCCCAATAAGAATTCCTGGCAGGCACTCTCTTAAACGCATTGCAAACGGCTCAATCGATAAGTTAAATAACAAGGGGGATAAAGGACAACCCTGGCGGGTCCCTCTTTGTAACCTGAATTTTTCAGACGTTAATCCATTAACTACCACTGCTGACATCGGATTTTTGTATATAATTTTTATTAAGTTTATAATGTTGTCTTTAAATCCAAATTTTTCTAGTGTAGTAAACAAGTGATCCCAGCTAATGTAATCAAAGGCTTTCTCAGCATCAACCGCTAAGATTGCCGCGTCCAACATCTCACACCCTGTACCATTCTTAATTTTATTTTGCATATATTCTATTATCAGCATTGTTTTCCGAATGTTTTAACAGGATTTCTCCCAGGCATAAAGCCCGTTTGGTTCTCATGAATAATATCTGATATATAGGGTTTTAAACGATTCGCAATTATAGAAGTCAATAATTTATAATCTGTGTTCAATAATGAAATTGGACGATAGGATGCTGGATTTTCTGGATCTTTATCTTTTTTGAGTATGAGTGAAATGTTGGACGCGGCAAAGCCAGCAGAGCATTGTTTCTGATATAAAAAATAGCTATTATATACATTATATAGGACTGGTGTTATTTCCTTTATCAATATATGATAGAATTCCGCGGGTAGTCTATCAGGGCCTGGTGCTTTATTACCTTTGAGCTTTTTTATCCCTTGTTCGATTTCATTTAATGAGATTGGGGCATTGATACTTTCCATTATGTCCTGTGATAATTTAGGTAAATTTACCTTCTCCCAGAATTTATTTTTAACCTCTAACTTGAGTGTCCCTGCTGTATATAGATTCTTGAAGAATTCTACAAAAATCTTCTGTATCTCTTCATTTGAAGTGGTTCTGACTGATCCTTGTTTAATTGCCCCTATATTATTTTTAACTCTACTTTTGGTTATAGAGGCTAAATATTTAGCTGACCTTCCCCTAAAGCCACCGTATAATGATTTTATTTGAATTTCTTCCTGTATCGTGTTTTGCTTGAGGAGTAGGTCTCTCTGGGTCTTTAGATTTATATATTTCTCCCAGAGCACTCTCCTTGGCTGGGCTATATATGCGTTAAAACTATTCCTTACTGCATTGGAAAGCTGTTCCTGCTGCTGTTTATTTTTTTTCTTACTTTTGCAGAGATATGCCTTTACCTCTCCTCTTAATACCACTTTGCCGCATTCCCAGAAAATTTCAGACTTACTTTCATATTCCCTATTATGCAATGCGTATCTTGCCATCTGCTCTTCAACCAATTCTGAAAATTGGTATTTTTTGCTAAATATTTAGGAAAGAATACGTCATTACTGGCTTGTTTTTGATAAGTTTTTAATTCTAAATCCAGTAGGATTACAGCATGGTCTGATATCTTAATATCACCTATTTCTGTCTTTACTTTCTTTCCCGTCATTATATCAGCTATTAGGAACATTAAATTTTACATTTCACTTGTTTTGTTAAAATACTTACCTTTTAATCTTGAAAGCCGCTCCAGCGATTCCCCCTCCTGCCGCTCATCACTTCATACGTTAGCAATGACGAATACGGTATCCTCCAATCACGGCTTCCTCCCCAGGGGAATCATTGCCTGAGGCAAAGCCGTTTTGGAGGAAGCAAGATTCGTAATTTTTGACATATGTAGAGGTTTGCGACGGGTGGGGGAAGCGCTGGAGCGGCTTTCAAGATTAAAAGGTAAGTATTTTAACAAAACAAGTGAAATGTAAAGTTTGATGAATGAAAGTGCCCCTGTTTTTAATATATATCTATCTATTGGGTACTTATAGAGCGCAAACTAATCACCCGTGAGGGTCTCAAGGCACTAAGGAAAAGCAAATAGAAGGGGGGGAGGGGATGGGCATCCAGTCAAAGAGCCAGGTTTTGAGGTCCTTTCTGAACTTTGCAAGGGAGGTGGATTGTCTGAGGCGCAGCTGGAGGGTGTTCTATGTCTTTGCTGCCATGTGGGAGAAGGATCTTCCGCCCGCTTTGGATTTGCTGATGCGGGGGATGACTGCGAGTGCTTGGTCGGCCGATCGGAGTTGTCTGGCGGGGGTATAGAAATTTACGCGGCGGTTGATGTATTCGGGTCCTATGTTGTGTAGGGCCTTGAACGCGTGGATAAGGAGCTTGAAGGTGATTCTCTTGTTGATGGGGAGCCAGTGAAGGTTCCTTAGGTGTTCGGTGATGTGGCATTGGAGAGGTACAGTATGTCGAGGATGAGTCTGGCTGAGGCGTTCTGGATGATAGGGTTTTTAAAAAACGGGCACTGATTCATCAAACTTGACATTCACTTTAAATGTATTATCAGTTTTTGCTTCCTTATTGTAACAAGGCAAAAGGTGCTTATTAATTATTTCTAGTATTGTTAGTATCTGCATTTAGTGTTTGATATTATGAACAAAATGTAATATAATTATCTACCTTAGTGTGTATATTTTGTATTTATATTTTGTATTTTGTTTGCATTGTTTAAAGATACTGGTACTGTATTAAACCTACAAAAGAAACACCCATGTTAAAAAAAAAAAACAAGTTTGTATCATTGTTTTATTTAAACAAATTCTACCCATGAAAAGTGCTGTGTAATATGTTGGTGCTTAATAAATAAAGTGTAATAATAATAAAAATAATAATACTAATAATGTAACCCAATACCGCATCAGGAAATCTTTGTGTACACAGTTTATAAGCCTGCATCAATTAATTATTGGCCTAGATTCAATCAAATTCATTCATGAAATTAAAATATTACTGAAAAAAAACCTTACAGCTCTGGCTCTCTTTCTTGGGAAAATGGAAAAGATTTGTACCCTCCTCCCATCTAAGCAGTGAACAGGGAGATCAGCTCTATTAGAAACTAATGAAGCCACTTGTTTACTTTCTATCAGAAATGGCTTTTAATGTCACTGGTACCTTCATTACAAAAATGTTTTAAAAGTATTACAAAACAAGTGACTAAACAAAAAAACAACCAAAAAAAACCTTTTATAAAACAGTCCACTCATATCCAAACAAAACAAAACAAAGCGTGAAATTAAAATAAAATGAATAATGAGAAATCCTCCTTAGCTTTGAAATGGTTAGAGAAGGCAAGAAGATTAGGCACTTCACAGGGGGGTGAATAGAAAATAAAAGTGCATTGCATAGTTTTGAGTGAATGGCCTTTTAAATGGATGATTCACAAATGCTGAATCACTTCAAAGTAAAATACATTTTTAGACAACTTTCCAATTTACTTCTGTTATCAATGTTGCTTCATTCTCTTGGTATCTTTTATTGAAGAACCAGCAATGCATTCCTTGGAGCTAGCTGAATACATTGGAAAGCCAATGCAAATGGGCATAGAATTTTAGTCACCAATCAGCAGCTAGCTCCAAGTTCCTGAGCCGATCTAGATATGCGATTGAACAAAGGATAACAGGAGAATGAAGCAAATTAGATAATAGAAGTAAATTGTAAAGTTGTTTAAAATTGTATATTGTATCTGAATCATGAAAGAAACAAATTGGTTTTAATGTCCCTTTAAATAATGCCAAAATAGTATGAGAATTGTAAATTACCTTGGATATCAGGGACTTCCACATCTGTCCCTGAATCCTCCTCCTGACGACCCTCAAGGAGTGTCAATGGCAACGGGGGTGAGGAGCGGTTGCTCCTCGGAGTTGCCATTGACACCAGCCTTATGTACCGGGGGATCCTTTCTCTGGGACGCCTGAGATCTGTGAAAATATAAAGTTGTATGTACACATTAGCTACAGGATATATATTATTGTGGAGTAATGTATATGCAGCAGCAATGTATGTAATCTTTATTGTTTCTGTTGAAAAACAAATATATACATACATTTTTATCTCTAGAGAGATATATCAATATCAAGATATCTCTGTAAATCTAGATATGCTTTATATATATATATATATATATATATATATATATATATATATATATATATATATATATATATATATATATATATATATATGATATATATATATGATATATATATGATATTTATATATATATATATATATATATATATATATATGATATATATGTATGTGATATATATGATATATATATGTATCTGATATATCTATATGATATATATATATATATATATATATATATATATATATATATATATATATATATATATATATATATATATATATATATATATATATATATATATATATATATACAGGGAGTGCAGAATTATTAGGCAAGTTGTATTTTTGAGGATTAATTTTATTATTGAACAACAACCATATTCTCAATGAACCCAAAAAACTTATTAATATCAAAGCTGAATAGTTTTGGAAGTAGTTTTTAGTTTGTTTTTAGTTATAGCTATTTTAGGGGGATATCTGTGTGTGCAGGTGACTATTACTGTGCATAATTATTAGGCAACTTAACAAAAAACAAATATATACCCATTTCAATTATTTATTTTTACCAGTGAAACCAATATAACATCTCAGCATTCACAAATATACATTTCTGACATTCAAAAACAAAACAAAAACAAATCAGTGACCAATATAGCCACCTTTCTTTGCAAGGACACTCAAAAGCCTGCCATCCATCGATTCTGTCAGTGTTTTGATCTGTTCACCATCAACATTGCGTGCAGCAGCAACCACAGCCTCCCAGACACTGTTCAGAGAGGTGTACTGTTTTCCCTCCTTGTAAATCTCACATTTGATGATGGACCACAGGTTCTCAATGGGGTTCAGATCAGGTGAACAAGGAGGCCATGTCATTAGATTTTCTTCTTTTATACCCTTTCTTGCCAGCCACGCTGTGGAGTACTTGGACGCGTGTGATGGAGCATTGTCCTACATGAAAATCATGTTTTTCTTGAAGGATGCAGACTTCTTCCTGTACCACTGCTTGAAGAAGGTGTCTTCCTGAAACTGGCAGTAGGACTGGGAGTTGAGCTTGACTCCATCCTCAACCCGAAAAGGCCCCACAAGCTCATCTTTGATGATACCAGCCCAAACCAGTACTCCACCTCCACCTTGCTGGCATCTGAGTCGGACTGGAGCTCTCTGCCCTTTACCAATCCAGCCACGGGCCCATCCATCTGGCCCATCAAGACTCACTCTCATTTCATCAGTCCATAAAACCTTAGAAAAATCTTGATATATTTATTGGCCCAGTCTTGACGTTTCAGCTTGTGTGTCTTGTTCAGTGGTGGTCGTCTTTCAGCCTTTCTTACCTTGGCCATGTCTCTGAGTATTGCACACCTTGTGCTTTTGGGCACTCCAGTGATGTTGCAGCTCTGAAATATGGCCAAACTGGTTGCAAGTGGCATCTTGGCAGCTGCACGCTTGACTTTTCTCAGTTCATGGGCAGTTATTTTGCGCCTTGGTTTTTCCACACGCTTCTTGCGACCCTGTTGACTATTTTGAATGAAACGCTTGATTGTTCGATGATCACGCTTCAGAAGCTTTGCAATTTTAAGAGTGCTGCATCCCTCTGCAAGATATCTCACTATTTTTGACTTTTCTGAGCCTGTCAAGTCCTTCTTTTGACCCATTTTGCCAAAGGAAAGGAAGTTGCCTAATAATTATGCACACCTGATATAGGGTGTTGATGTCATTAGACCACACCCCTTCTCATTACAGAGATGCACATCACCTAATATGCTTAATTGGTAGTAGGCTTTCGAGCCTATACAGCTTGGAGTAAGACAACATGCATAAAGAGGATGATGTGGTCAAAATACTCATTTGCCTAATAATTCTGCACTCCCTGTATATATATATGATATATATATGTATATGATATATATATATATATATATATATATATATATATATGTATATATATATATATATATATATATATATATATATATATACACATACACATGCTGGATAGATAGATATTATTTCTCTGTCTGTCTGTCTGTCTGTCTGTCTGTCTGTCTCTTTCTCTCACTTATTAAATATTTAGGTATAGAAACATATCTAAATATTTTTTTTTGATTAAGAATATATATATATATATATATATATATATATATATATATATATTCTTAATCATATGTGGCTGAACTATCTGAATATGAGGTTCAGCTGCGGGAGAAGCTTGGAGCAAACATGACGCTCGGTCTGGATGTAGTGGGGCATGATACTGACGAGTTGGCAGGTAAGATGATATTACTTGCGTTATTGATGTCGCACGTTTTTTTATTTTATTTTATTTTTTAAATGTTCACTAAGCTTATGATGTGCAATAATATTGATAATAATATTTTATTTCATGCATTTTGTTTAAGCATCTACCAGTGCTGCAGCTGCTGCTGCTGCAGTTCCAGCTAGTGATGCTGCCACGGCTGGAGATGACACCCTCCTATTGCCCGTCAGTATCCACACTGAATCCAGCCAGAGCTTTTTCCTCGGCCGCCACACACCCGGACATTATGTGCAGCACCCATGATGGAGCAAGCATTGGCCGATCTACAGGTATGTTTGCTATTATTACTTTGCTTTTAATTTAATTGTTATCACTTGTATGATTGTTCAAATTTCTAAATATGTATATTCTATTTTCATTATACAGCTGAGGTCCGAAGGGCTTTGGGACCCCCTCCAAGATCTACGATCTCCTCCTCAGGTAACAAAAACAACATCAAACATGAATGTTATCTGTGCTCAGAGTATCAGAATTGTCAATAGCTCAATGTGAATGTTTTTTTTTTTATTAATGAAGAATATCACTTTCATAAACATTAATGGGAAATAACATAGATTGTTTAGATAATCTCTCATTTCATAGTATTTCAAAGAATAGGACAGTCAAATGATGTTAGTTCTCATTTACATACAACATTTATTTTACATGCACATACGGAAATTTAACTATTGTTAAATTTTAAAATTTATATTATCTTGAGTTTAGCCATAAATATACAGGGACATGAAACAATAACACATATTCAGTGGATTAGGATAGGGAACACTAGATTAAACATATTGAAAATTTAAGTATGTTATTTAATTTGCATCATTACATTTTTATACTTTAGATTAAAAGGTTTACTTTGAAAGCACTGTAGTATCAGAGAACCAAGCTTATCGATGATGATTGGCTACATGCATACATGTATAGATAGATATACTTATATACTGATTGTGATTGGCTCACCAATGTGTTCAGTGATCAAACAATAGTGCATTGTTGCTCCTTCAAAAAAAGATACAGAGTAATTGAATACAATTAAATAGAACTATATTTTATTGGAAATGTAATTTTGTATTCTATAGCTTAAAGGGATAGTATAGTTAACATTACCATTTAATGGTTCAGATAGAACATACAATTAAAGGGACATGAAACCCCATTTTTTTATTTCATGATTTAGAAAGACAAGCCGTTTTTAAACATCTTTATAATTTAATTCTATTATCTAATTTGTTTTATTCTCTTGATATTCTTTGATGAAAAGCATATATAGATATGCTCACTAGCTGATGATTGGTTGCTGCACATAGAAGCCTCATGTGATTGGAATTGTCAATAGCTCAATGTGAATGTGTTTTTTTTATTAATGAAGAATATCACTTTCATAAACATTAATGGGAAATAACATAGATTGTTTAGATAATCTCTCATTTCATAGTATTTCAAAGAAAAGGACAGTCAAATGATGTTAGTTCTCATTTACATACAACATTTATTTTACATGCACATACGGAAATTTAACTATTGCTAAATTTTAAAATTTTTATTATCTTGAGTTTAGCCATAAATTTACAGGGACATGAAACAAAAACACATATTCAGTGGATTAGGATAGGGAATACTAGATTAAAGATATTGAAAATTTAAGTATGTTATTTAATTTGCATCATTACATTTTTATACATTAGATTAAAAGGTTTACTTTGAAAACACTGTAGTATCAGAGAACCAAGCTTATCGATGATGATTGCTACATGCATACATGTATAGATAGATATACTTATATACTGATTGTGATTGGCTCACCAATGTGTTCAGTGATCAAACAATAGTGCATTGTTGCTCCTTCAAAAAAAGATACAGAGTAATTGAATACAATTAAATAGAACTATATTTTATTGGAAATGTAATTTTGTATTCTATAGCTTAAAGGGATAGTATAGTTAACATTACCATTTAATGGTTCAGATAGAACATACAATTAAAGGGACATGAAACCCCATTTTTTTATTTCATGATTTAGAAAGACAAGCCGTTTTTAAACATCTTTATAATTTAATTCTATTATCTAATTTGTTTTATTCTCTTGATATTCTTTGATGAAAAGCATATATAGATATGCTCACTAGCTGATGATTGGTTGCTGCACATAGAAGCCTCATGTGATTGGCTAACCCATGTGCATTGCTTTTTCTTCAAATAAGGATATCTAAAAAATTAAGCAAAGTAAATAATAGAAGTAAATTGTAATGTTGTTTAAATGTGTATGTTCTATCGGAATCATGAAAGAAAGATTTTGGGTTTAGTGGCCCTTTAAGCTTCATTTTTGCTTCAGCACTTGGGTACCGCTTGTTGATTGTCTAAATGTAAACATCCAATCAACAAACGGTATACATTAGATGAATAAAAAATGTGCCTGCTTGTAATATTACTTTATATCGATTTTCAAAGAAAGATAACAAGAGAACTAATAAGAATTGATAATAGGATTAACTAATAATCTTGCTTAAAATGTCATGATCTATCTAAATCATGTAAGTTTAGTTCTTATTAGACTATCACTTTAATGATGATTAAACATATTTGAATTGACAGTCCTTTGCAACTTCAAATGAATGAAAGGTTTGGATAATCACCTGTGTATTGCATGACAATTCTTTGAGGCCTATTTAACAAATGTCTGTCGGCCATGATCCGACAGTGCGGATCAGGTCTGACAGACATAGCTGAATGTGGAGAGCAATACTTTCTCAGAGCTCAGAGCAGGTGGACAGGGTTATGGAGCAGCGGTCTTTAGACCGTTGCTTCATAACTGTTGTTTGCCGAGAGTCTGAAAACTCGCCAGAAACACGGTCCTTCAAGCTACATACGGAGATTGATAAATGGACCTCTATATCTCTCTCTCTCATGTATTAACCTACAAATGGAGTTGGAGATAACAAGTTTATTGCGAGCATGCAGGCTTTCAAGAAAATGCAGTTATAAGCAGATGTATACAGAACGCTGCTCCATACCCTTGCCGCTATTCACCACAATTGAGTATGATCTTGTTTATTGAACCCCCCACTGTTGATGGGCCATTGTCCACGACTCTGAAGAGGGCATTCTCTACATTCAGTGAGTTATTGCGGACATGATACGCACTGTTGGATCATGTCCAACAGACCTAAGATAAATAGGCCTATAATATATTCTCAGCGCAACATCATTGTCACTACTCACGCTTATAACACCATTAGTGGTGCTTGTAATCATGTCATTGATTATTAAACAGTCTAAACAGATTTTGAAATTGTTTAATTAAGAAAATTGATGTGTTGAAAATGCTGTTGTACGGTGAATAATTTAATACAATGTTGAATATGATATATGTTTTATACTAAGCCCCTTTAAAATTAAAAATGTATATCAACATTTGTATTTATTTTATCCATTTAAGATAACCTAAAATATACAAATCATTAATGTTAAAATACAGTGTCTTACAATTTCGAGCATGTTATGATTTATTGAAGATATATGTTTAATATCATATGCATTTAATCCTTCAAATTACATTAAGTTACCTAACAATATATATTGAATTTTTTATTTCTTTAGATATCAAACATGCATTCCAGATTTTGGAGGAGATCGACTGTTGTCTTTGCATGGTGAGAGATTTGACAGAGGAGTCGTCCCTGGGAGAGACACAATATCCAGAATTACGGGAACAGGGAATCTCCCAGGAAACATCACATATAGAATCTCTCATCCATTCTGCCCCTCCTGACCCAGAAGACACAGCTGCTTTGGACCCTGGTGCCCCTCCTGCACCTGTTGGTCATGCCCCATCAGCTCATGGCTGTGCTGATCCTGGCCACCAACTGCCTCCCATCAATGATGATGAGGCAGTTGTGGAAATGTTACATCTGGCCAGGCAGTACCGGGAAGAACACCATGAGTTGCATGGGGCATTAAGGTTATCTGTTGATCAACAGAGGCAGATATTAGAGAGGGGCATTACAGTAGATAGGGACAGGTTATATATAGAGAGGGAAAGGTTGAGAGTAGAGTCAGCTAGAATAGATTTAGAGAGGGAAAGATTTGTCTATGAACGATGTAGGGATAGTGCAAGATTAGAGTTAGAGAGGGATAGATAAATAATGAACTGCAGAGGGATAGTGATAGATTAAACTTCAATAGGGAAAGATTAGCATTAGATAGGGCCAGGGCAGCTGAAGAGCAGTTAGAATGCCAGCATCGGGAGAGGGCAGACAAAGACAACAGGGTTTTTAATCGTCACTTGATTTTAACCTTTGGGAAAAGGGGAACAAGGGAGAGATCACCCCCCTCCCTCACCCAAAAGAAAAAAAGATTAGGTGTTTTAATTTGCTCATTTTATTAGGGTTTTTAATATTAGTTTTATTATGTATATATACATATGTTTTTATGATTTTTAATTTAAAAATATGTAATAAATATTTTTAAATTATTAATAAATGTCTTGATGTTTTTATGATTTTTTAATTTAAAAATATGAATAAAATATTTTTAAATTATTAATAAATGTCTTGATGTTTTTATGATTTTAAATTTAAAAATATGAATAAAATATTTTAAAATTATTAATACATGTCTTGATGTTTTTATGATTTTTAATTTAAAAATATGTACTAAATATTTTTAAATTATTAATAAATGTCTTGATGTTTTTATGATTTTTAATTTAAAAATATGAATAAAATATTTTTAAATTAATAATCATTTTTTTAATAAAAAAATATTTAAAAATTATTAATAAATGTGTTTGTTATTACTTGATTCCCACGTTACAAATGACTGATGTTCAAATTCAATGCAGGTGTAACATATTATCTACTCTTATTATTAAATGTTAAATTTAATAAACATAATAACATTTAATTTTAAAATTAAAATATAATATTGAGCTTTTGGATAAACAACTCAATTAGAATAAAGTTTACTTGAATCAATAATTATAATTTAAATATTCATTGTTAACATGTGATATTCATTTATATGTATCTTTTCTTAAATTGTGTACATTTAATCATTTTAAAAGTTTAAAAAAAATGTAAAATTTTAAGAAAAAAATGATCACCAACCATGATAATGAACCCTATTTGTTTATTTTGTTATTAAGATTGAACATTAAATTTTAGTCAAAATTCAAATTTACTACTATTATCAATTTTTCGTAATTGTCTTGATATCTTTATTTGAAAAAGAAAGTCCATAACCTTGGACAGCACTTATTTATTGATGGATGAATGTATACACCAATCAACAAGAACAACCAAGGTAGTTCAACAAAATGGGCCGGCATCTAAAGTTACCAAATTTATTTAAAAATAAATATACCAAGAAAATGAATAACTTTTTCTAATAGGAGTAATTAGAAAGTTGATTAAAATTGCATGCTCTATATGAATAACAAATAGAAAATTGTTAAGTTCAGTGTCTCTATTATTTCTAACATTAAAATAAATATATTTATAGAGAGAGAGAGAGAGAGAGAGAGAGATAGATTGTGAGAAAGAGAGAGAGGGGGGAGAGATTGAGAGAGAGAGCAATTGTGAGAGAGAGATTGTGAGAGAGCGAGAGAGAGAGAGAGATTGTGAGAGAGAGAGATTGTGAGAGAGAGAGATTGAGAGAGAGAGAGATTGAGAGGGAGCATTACATTACAGTGATATACAATATCATCCCTTGAAACAACAATATTTGCTCAACACTAATCAAAAATATAGCAGCTTTTGGATTAAAAATAATAATGTAATGTAAAGAAAAACACAAATAAAAACTTTTTGTTGCACAATCAAACTTCTTGCCCAAAAACCCCCTGGATATAGACTGCTCGAGCTTGGACTCCCAGAGCATCGTGCTCCAGGAATGGGTCGATGAATTGACCATACTCATTGCGCTCCATATCTATATCCTGGATTTTTAGGGCAATATTGTGCATCATACAGCAAACCATAAAAATTAAGGAGACTTTGGAGGGGGCGTACTGAAGAACACCACCAGAGATGTCCAAGCAGCGGAAACGGCTCTTCACGACGCCAAAGGTGCGCTCAATCACAGATCTTGTTGCAATGTGTGCATGGTTGTAGCGCACCTCTTCCACTCCTTCAGGGTTTAGGATGGGTGTGAACAGCCACGGAAGACACGGATATCCAGAGTCACCTGCACAAACAAAATAGATCATTGACATTAGCAATCATAATGAATAAAATATTTCATATACATATGTTAGAGTATCTAAGAGATATTTACCTATCAGGATTCCTTCTGGCATTTGGCCCTCCTGAAAGCATTGGTATACGGCCGAATTCCGGAGGATGAAGGAATCATGATTGCAGCCAGGGAGTCCAGATCGAACACTCATCACCCTCAACCTGGCGTCACAGATGACCTGGATATTCAGCGAGTGATTGAATTTCCTATCCCGGTAGGACTCCTCTTGACCACTGGGGGGCTGCACTAAGACGTGTGTGCAGTCTATGGCCCCCAATACCCTTGGCAATCCAGCTCGATGGTAGAACTGGAGCTTGACAGCATGCCACTCCTCCGGTGTGTTTTGGAAGTGGACATGATGGACTAGGCGTCGATGCAAAGCATCCAGGACAACCTTCAGATGACGTGAGAAGGTTGTCTGGCTCATACCAATGCCTAGACCTGTCACAGCCTGGAATGACCCAGTTGCCAAGAAATAGAGGACCACAAGCAATTTTATCATCCCAGGGATTGCCCTAGTTCTTCTAATAAGTGGCTCGAGAGAGTCCGCGATCTCGACATAGAGCCTCTCAATAGAGGCCCTATCCAGTCGAAATCGATGGACCACCTCTCGGTCACTGAGGGCATGGAGCACAATCCTTGGGTAGAAAACCCTTGGCACTCGCTGGCGTCTTCTGTGTCGCATCACAGCCATCAACACCCATCTTGACCTGCGTCTCTGTAATAACAGAACAAAATTGACAACATTGAGGATGTCCATCCTCCAAGTAACACCAAATAATAATAATGAAATGCAGTGATGAAGAGCCCCTTTTATAACGCCTAGTTTCGCAGATGTGAACGTTTTCAGTAATTGAATAAATGATGCGTCAATCATTACCTAACAAATGACTTGCACATTTTGATTACTATCGCGTCATTTTACGCGCAATTAAATTGACTAATTATTAAAAAAAACGTATTTTTCTTTTTTCTTGCGTCATTTGACGAGCATGATGGGATGTCCATAAAAATATCTGATTAAGCCATCCAGGTGTGTTTATATCAGCTGTAAGAAAATGCAGGTGTCTGTGCAATTAACAAACGGCTAGATTTAGAGTTTTGTCGGTAACGACCCGCTCCGTACACCGCCGCAACCTACATTATCCCTATGTACCCCTAATCTGCTGCCCATAACACCGCCGACCCCTATATTATATTTATTAACCCCTAATCTGCCTCCCACAACATCGCCTCCACCTACCTACAATTATTAACCCCTAATCTGCCGACCGGACCTCACAGCTACTATAATAAATGTATTAACCCCTAATCCGCCTCACTAACCCTATAATAAATAGTATTAAACCCTAATTTGCCCTCCCTAACATCGCCGACACCTAACTTCAAGTATTAACCCCTAATCTGCCGACCGGACCTCACCGCTACTCTAATAAATTTTTTAACCCCTAAAGCTAAGTCTAACCCTAACCCTAACACCCCCCTAAATTAAATATAATTTAAATCTAACGAAATAAATTAACTCTTATTAAATAAATTATTCCTATTTAAAGCTAAATACTTACCTGTAAAATAAACCCTAATGTAGCTAAAATATAAATAATAATTATATTGTAGCTATTTTAGGATTTATATTTATTTTACAGGCAACTTTGTATTTATTTTAACCAGGTACAACAGCTATTAAATAGTTAAGAACTATTTAATAGCTACCTAGTTAAAATAATTACAAAATTACCTGTAAAATAAATTCTAACCTAAGTTACAATTAAACCTAACACTACACTATCAATAAATTAATTAAATAAAATACCTACAATTATCTACAATTAAACCTAACACTACACTATCAATAAATAAATTAAATAAAATACCTACAAATAAATACAATTAAATAAACTAACTAAAGTACAAAAAATAAAAAAGCTAAGTTACAAAAAATAAAAAAATTAATTACAAACATAATAAAAATATTACAACAATTTTAAGCTAATTACACCTAGTCTAAGCCCCCTAATAAAATAACAAAGCCCCCCAAAATAAAAAAATGCCCTACCCTATTCTAAAATTAAAATAGAAAAGCTCTTTTACCTTACCAGCCCTGAAAAGGGCCTTTGCGGGGCATACCCCAAAGAATTCAGATCTTTTGTCTGTAAAACAAATATACAATACCCCCAACATTACAACCCACCACCCACATACCCCTAATCTAACCCAAACCCCCCTTAAATAAACCTAACACTAAGCCCCTGAAGATCTTCCTACCTTGTCTTTACCATGCCAGGTACCACCGATCGCTCCAGGCTCCGAAATCTTCATCCAAGCCCAAGCGGGGGCTGGAGATCCATCATCCGGCTGAAGTCTTCTATCAAGCGACGGCTGAAGAGGTCCAGAAGAGGCTCCAAAATCTTCATGCTATCCGGGCTGAAGAGTAGATCCGGACCGGCAACCATCTTCTTCCAATCGGTGACAAGCGGCTCCATGTTGGAGACCTCCGGTGCGGATCCATCCTCTTCTTGCGACGTCCTAAGTCCGAATGAAGGTTCCATTAAATGACGTCATCCAAGATGGCGTCCCTCGAATTCCGATCGGCTGATAGGATTCTATCAGCCAATCGGAATTAAGGTAGGAAAAATCTGATTGGCTGATGGAATCAGCCAATCAGATTCAAGTTCAATCCGATTGGCTGATCCAATCAGCCAATCAGATTGAGCTCGCATTCTATTGGCTGATTGGAACAGCCAATAGGATGCAAGCTCAATCTGATTGGCTGATTCAATCAGCCAATCAGATTTTCAATACCTTAATTCCGATTGGCTGATAGAATCAGCCAATCGGAATTGAGGGACGCCATCTTGGATGACGTCATTTAAAGGAACCTTCATTTGGACTTAGGACGTCGCAAGAAGAGGATAGATCCGCGCCGGAGGTCTTCAACATGGAGCCGCTTGTCACTGCTTGGAAGAAGATGGTTGCCGGTCCGGATCTACTCTTCTGCCCGGATAGCATGAAGACTTTGGAGCCTCTTCTGGACCTCTTCAGCCGTCGCTTAATAGAAGACTTCAGCCGGATGATGGATCTCCAGCCCCCGCTTGGGCTTGGATGAAGATTTCGGAGCCTGGAGCGATCAGTGATACCTGGCATGGTGAAGACAAGGTAGGAAGATCTTCAGGGGCTTGGGTTAGATTAGGGGTATGTGGGTGGTGGGTTGTAATGTTGGGGGGGGTATTGTATGTTTTTTTTTACAGGCAAAAGAGCTGAATTCTTTGGGGTATGCCCGGCAAAAGGCCCTTTTAATGGCTGGTAAGGTAAAAGAGCTTTTCTATTTTAATTTTAGAATAGGGTAGGGCATTTTTTTTTTGGGGGGGGGGCTTTGTTATTTTATTAGGGGGCTTAGAGTAGGTGTAATTAGCTTAAAATTGTTGTAATATTTTTATTATATTTGTAATTACATTTTTTTATTTTTTGTAACTTAGCTTTTTTTATTTTTTGTACTTTAGTTAGTTTATTTAATTGTATTTATTTGTAGGTATTTTATTTAATTTATTTATTGATAGTGTAGTGTTAGGTTTAATTGTAGATAATTGTAGGTATTTTATTTAATTAATTTATTGATAGTGTAGTGTTAGGTTTAATTGTAACTTAGGTTAGGATTTATTTTACAGGTAATTTTGTAATTATTTTAACTAGGTAGCTAATAAATAGTTCTTAACTATTTAATAGCTATTGTACCTGGTTAAAATAAATACAAAGTTGCCTGTAAAATAAATATAAACCCTAAAATAGCTACAATATAATTATAATTTATATTGTAGCTATATTAGGGTTTATTTTACAGGTAAGTATTTAGCTTTAAATAGGAATAATTTATTTAATAAGAGTTAATTTATTTCGTTAGATTTAAATTATATTTAACTTAGGGGGGTGTTAGGGTTAGGGTTAGACTTAGCTTTAGGGGTTAAAAAATTTATTAGAGTAGCGGTGAGGTCCGGTCGGCAGATTAGGGGTTAATACTTGAAGTTAGGTGTCGGCGATGTTAGGGAGGGCAGATTAGGGGTTAATACTATTTATTATAGGGTTATTGAGGCGGGAATGAGGCGGATTAAGGGTTAATACATTTATTATAGTGGCGTTGAGGTCTGGTCGGCAGATTAGGGGTTAATAATTGTAGGTAGGTGGAGGCGACATTGGGGGCGGCAGATTAGGGGTTAATAAATATAATATAGGGGTCGGCGGTGTTAGGGGCAGCAGATTAGGGGTACATAGAGATAACGTAGGTGGCGGCGGTGTGCGGTCGGCAGATTAGGGGTTAAATAATTTTAATAGAGTGGCGGCGATATGGGGGGACCTCGGTTTAGGGGTACATAGGTAGTTTATGGGTGTTAGTGTACTTTAGAGCACAGTAGTTAAGAGCTTTATGAACCGGCGTTAGCCCAGAAAGCTCTTAACTGCTGACTTTTTTCTGCGGCTGGAGTTTTTTCGTTAGATTTCTCACGCTCACTTCAGCCACGACTCTAAATACCGGCGTTAGAAAGATCCCATTGAAAAGATAGGATATGCAATTGACGTAAGGGGATCTGCGGTATGGAAAAGTCGCGGCTGGAAAGTGAGCGTTAGACCCTTTCCTGACTGACTCTAAATACCAGCGGGCGGTAAAAACCAGCGTTAGGAGCCTCTAACGCTGGTTTTGACGGCTACCGCCAAACTCTAAATCCAGGCGAAAATTAGTTATGAAAAACACATGAGTATTTGGCTCGAGTTTCAATGTTATTTCTGATTTTTTCTGTTTGGATGGCAGCATTATGAAGTTTAAAAAGGTCAGTGATTACTGTGTTTTTAAGATTAAATATTAAAGTGTTGTATTAACATTTGCAATCCTAAGTAACAAAAAGAATACAATGTCAAACATTATGATGTGAAATATTGTTTGATATCCTTGATGTGATTCCTAATACCATTTACAAAACATTTCAATGTATTTTGAAAGCGCAAAGTTAAACAGTGACATAAATAAAGCTAAGCCAAATTTATAAGGGCATTTTAGCTACAAAAAGGGATCCTAGCAACTGAATGAAAACCATGACATTATTATAAAAGTAATATTGGAATTACCTTTTAAACCTCAACGATGCTGCCATCCAAACATAAAATCAGAGTTCATGTCATGCCTATGTAAATATGCAGGTGTTTTGACTAATTTATTGATAGCCTAATTTGTATTGTGCATAATTAATTGATAGCATAATTTGTATTGTGTATAATTAATTGATAGCATAATTGCTGTGCAGTGTTTTCATTCTCTCGCTATCCTTTGTGTGAATATTTTTCAATTTTAAATCACCTTAATTGCTGTGCAGTTTTCATTCTCTTGCTATCCTTTGTGTGAATACATATTTTTTTTAAAGTATCCTTAATTGCTGTGCAGTGTTTTCATTCTCTTGCTATCCTTTGTGTGAATATTTTTCAATTTTAAATCTCATTAATTGCTGTGCAGTGTTTTCATTCTCTTGCTATCCTTTGTGTGAATATATATATTTTTTTTAACATTATCCTTAATTGCTGTGCAGTGTTTTCATTCTCTTGCTATCCTTTGTGTGAATATTTTTCAATTTTAAATCTCCTTAATTGCTGTGCAGTGTTTTCATTCTCTTGCTATCCTTTGTGTGAATATATATTTTTTTTAAAATTATCCTTAATTGCTGTGCAGTGTTTTCATTCTCTTGCTATCCTTTGTGTGAATATGCTTTTCTTTTAAAAAAACTTTGAATTACAGGAAGGGAATGGTATTTAAAATAAGGTATACATATTTAATAATGCTTTCCATTGAGTTTTATTAGGTGATATGCTTGACTCTAGCAGCATCGAACATAAGATTTCTGTTTTCCGATTCCCATTGACTACTATAGCATCCGCGACCTCTAAGCCAGCAGATTGAAAACTAGGTACGCTGCGTCGGATAAGACGCGAGCGTAAGTGGTCATTTTTTGTTAACTTTCAGAAAGCTTCTAATTTTGTTGAAGAACAGGGTGAATGCACAGAATTCCGCAACATTTCCAGAGGTTTTCGAGTCGCAGCGATCGGGGTCGAATTGAGGGCCCCGGATCGTATGTTACGTCATAAAATTCAAACTCTTCCGATCTTGAGACTTTGATAACTACGGCGATGCAATCTCGCGACGAGTATGACGCAGATTTCTGCTGTATTTTCAGTAGACACTTTGATAACTAGAGGTCATAGACATCATTGGGGAGAGCCGGCAAAAAAAAGCCTGACACCGGCAATAAAGGAGCGTAAAGCTCCGTAACGCAGCCCCATTGATTCCCATGGGGAAAGTAAAACTTATGTTTGCACCTAACACCCTAACATAAACCCCAAGTCTAAACACCCCAAATCTGCTGCCCCTGACATCGCCGCCACCTACATTACACTTATTAACCCCTAATCTGCCGCCCCTAACATTGCCACCACCTACATTACACTTATTAACCCCTAATCTGCCACCCCTAACATAGCCAACACCTACATTACACTTTTTAACCCCTAATCTGCCACCCCCAACATTGCCGCCACCTACCTACACTTATTAACCCCTAATCTGCCGTCCCCGACACTGCCGCCACCTACCTACACTTATTAACCCCTAATCTGCCGCCCCTAACATCGCCACCACCTACATTACACTTATTACCCACTAATCTGCCACCCCCAACATTGCCGCCACTTACCTACTCTTATTAACCCCTATTCTGCCACCCCCAACATTGCCACCACTTACCTACACTTATTAACCCCTAATCTGCCGCCCCCGACACTGCCGCCACCTAGCTACACTTATTAACCCCAAATCTGCTGCCCCTAACATCGCCGCCACCTACATTACACTTATTAACCCCTAATCTGCCGCCCCTAACATCGCCACCACCTACATTACATTTATTAACCCCTAATCTGCCGCCCCTAACATCGCCGACACCTACATTACACTTATTAACCACTAATCTGCCACCCCCAACATTGCCGCCACTTACCTACACTTATTAACCCCTAATCTGTCACCCCCAACATTGCCGCCACTTACCTACACTTATTAACCCCTAATCTGCTGCCCCGACACTGCCGCCACCTAGCTACACTTATTAACCCCAAATCTGCTGCCCCTGACATCGCCGCCACCTACATTACACTTATTAACCCCTAATCTGCCGCCCCTAACATCGCCACCACCTACATTACATTTATTAACCCCTAATCTGCCACCCCTAACATCGCCGACACCTACATTACACTTATTAACCCCTAATCTGCAACCCCCAACATTGCCACCACCTACCTACACTTATTAACCCCTAATCTGCCGCCCCCGACACTGCCGCCATTTACCTACACTTTTTAACCCCTAATCTGCCGCACTTAATGTCGCCGCCACCTACCTACACTTATTAACCCCTAATCTGCTGCCCCCGACATTGCCGCCACCTACCTACACTTATTAACCCCTAATTTGCCACTCAATGTCGCCGCCATCTACCTACACTTATTAACCCCTAATCTGCCGCCCCTAACACCGCCGCCACCTACATTACACTTATTAACCCCTAATCTGCTGCCCCCAATTTCTCTGCCACTATACTAAAGTTATTAACCCCTAAACCTAACCCTAAGTCTAACCCTAACACCCACTAACATATAATTAAAATAAATCTAAATAAAAATTACTATCATTAACTAAATAATTCCTATTTAAAACTAAATACCTGTAAAATAAATCCTAAGCTAGCTACATTGTAACTAGTAGTTACATTGTATCTATCTTAGGTTTTATTTTTTATTTTGCAGTTAAGTTTGTATATATTTTAACTGGGTAGACTAGTTAGTAAATAGTTATTAACTATTTACTAACTACCTAGCTAAAATAAATACAAATTTACCTGTGAAATAAAACATAACCTGTCTTACACTAACACCTAACCTTACACTACAATTAAATAAATTACATTAATTAAGAACAATTAACTAAATTAAAAAAATCAAAACACTAAATTACACAAAATAAAAAAGAAATTACCAAATATTTAAACTAATTACACCTAATTTAATAGCCCTATCAAAATAAAAAAGCCCCCCCCCCAAAAAAAAAACAAAAAACTAGCCTACAATAAACTGCCAATGGCACTTTAAAGGGCCTTTAGCGGGGCATTGCCCCAAAGAAATCAGCTCTTTTACCTGTAAAAAATAATACAAACAACCCCCCAACAGTAAAACCCACCACCCACACAACCAAACCCCCCAAATAAAATCCTATCTAAAAAAAACCTAAGCTCCCCATTGCCCTGAAAAGGGCATTTGTATAGGCATTGCCCTTAAAAGGGCATTTATCTCTTTTTCTTTGCCCAAACCCTAAGCTAAAAATAAAACCCACCCAATAAACCCTTAAAAAAAAACTAACACTAACCCTCGAAGATCCACTTACAGTTTTTGTAAGACCGGACATCCATCTTCAACAAAGCTGGTTCTCCAGACGGGCAGAAGTCTTCATCCAGACGGCATCTTCTATCTTCATCCTTCCGACGCGGAGCGGCTCCATCTTCAAGACATCCGACGCGGAGCATCCTCTTCTTTCCACGGCTCTTCAAGAATGAATTCTCCTTTAAATGATGTCATCCAAGATGGCGTCCCTTGAATTCTTATTGGAACAGCCAATAGAATGCAAGCTCAATCCTATTGCCTGATTGCATCAGCCAATAGGATTTTTTCACCTTTAATTCCGATTGGCTGATTGATTCTATCAGCCAATCGGAATTCAAGGGACGCCATCTTGGATGACGTCATTTAAAAGAGAGTTAATTCTTGAAGAGCCGTGGAAAGAAGAGGATGCTCCGTGCCGGATGTCTTGAAGATGGAGCCGCTCCATGTATGAAGGATGACGATAGAAGATGCCGTCTGGATGAAGACTTCTGCCCGTCTGGAGGACCACTTCTTGCTGCTTGGATGAAGACTTCTCCCTGGCATCGTTGAGGACTTCTTGCCGCTTGGATGAAGACTTCTCCTGGCTTCGTTGAGGATGGATGTCCGGTCTTCAAAAACTGTAAGTGGATCTTCGGGGATTAGTGTTAGGTTTTTTTAAGGGTTTATTGGGTGGGTTTTATTTTTAGATTAGGGTTTGGGCAGAAAAAGAGCTAAATGCTCTTTTAAAAGAGCTGAGTTCTTTGGGGCAATGCCCCACAAAAGGCCATTTTAAGGGCCATTGGTAGTTTATTGTACGCTAGTTTTTTTTTATTTTGGGGGGGGGGCTTTTTTATTTTGATAGGGCTATTAGATTAGGTGTAATTAGTATAAATATTTGATCATTTATTTTTTATTTTGTTTAATTTAGTGTTTGTTTATTTGTAATTTAGTTAGTTGTATTTAATTAATGTAATTTATTTAATTGTAGTTTAAGGTTAGGTTTTATTTTACAGGTAAATTTGTATTAATTTTAGCTAGGTAGTTAGTAAATAGTTAATAACTATTTACTAACTAGTCTACCTAGTTAAAATAAATACAAACTTGCCTGTGAAATAAAAATAAAACCTAAGATAGATACAGTGTAACTATTAATTTTATTGTAGCTACCTTAGGTTTTATTTTATAGGTAAGTATTTAGTTTTAAATAGGAATTATTTGGGTATTAATTGTAATTTTTATTTAGATTTATTTTAATTATATTAAAGTTAGTGAGTGTTAGGGTTAGACTTAGGGTTAGGTTTAGGGATGAATAACTTTAGTATAGTGGCGGCAATGTTAGGGACAGCAGATTAGGGGTTAATAACAGTAATGTAGGTTGCAGCGGTTAGGGACAGTAGATTAGGGGTTAATAATATTTAACTAGTGTTTACGATGCGGGAGTGTGGCGGTTTAGGGGTTAATATGTTCATTATAGTGGCGGCGATGTCAGGAGCGGCATATTAGGGGTTAATAATTTTATTTTAGTGTTTGCGATGCGGGAGGGCCTCGGTTTAAGAGTTAATAGGTAGTTTATGGGTGTTATTGTACTTTTTAGCACTTTAGTTATGAGTTCTATGGTACAACTATGTAACATAAAAGCCATAACTACTGACTTTCAGTTTACGGTACGGATCTTGATGGTAAAGGCTGCACCGCTAACTTTTTGGCCGGACAGGCAAACTCGTAATACCGGCGCTGTGGAGGTCCAATTGAAAAAGGATTTTTTTGGAAGCTGCCATAGTTATGTTAAGTTACGGCCAAAAAAGTGTGTGGGACAGTTATACCTGCAAAACTCGTAATACCAGCGGTAGTGAAAAAGAGCCATAACGCTGCTTTTTCACTCATACCTCAAAACTCGTAATCTAGCCATTTATTCTTAACAAAATAAGAGTCAGAGTTATTTTAAGCACTAATATTAGCATATGTCAGCCCAGATAATACAAACGGATACAAATACAGATTAAATTTACAGTTCACATTTTAAATTCCGCTTAAAAAATGAGAAGCTTGCTCTGTCATTCAAATTATGAGGTGTAATGAAAATTCCCTACTGGGCTTGTCAGCTTATTCAGCGTACAGGTCATTTCACCACAAGGTCTCAAGAAATGGTTTCTACTTCAAACATTCAGTGGATGTGAGAAAATGATATCTGTTAAATATTGCTGTCTTCTTGTCACAGTATGAAATTCAAGAGACTCTTTGTAAAACAGATAAATGGTTAAACTGGTTATTAAATGTGCAATTTTCTTTAAATCACTTCTAACAAGGTTGTACATTTCTATGTTGTAAAAATGGCACTTTTACTATTATGTTTAAAAATGTTTTATACAAAACTATTCTGAATGTGGAAATTATGTAAAGATGCTTAGCAATTTGATAATAGGAAGAGAAAAAAAAATCAAGTGGAAAGCATTTTTTTAGAATTCTGCATAAGTATACGATACATATAAATGTGTCAAATATTTTTCAATTTTCAAATTAGCTTTAAAATTAGTCTCCAGTGCAGCTGTATAAATTACTCAATAAATATGAGAATTAGATACATAAATAGATGATAATAAATAGATGATGATAGATAGATGATAAATAGATGATGATAGTCTTAGATAGATGATAGATAGATAGATAGATAGATAGATAGATAGATAGATAGATAGATAGATAGATAGATAGATAGATAGATAGATAGATAGATAGATAGATAGATAGATAGATAGATAGATAGATAGATGATAGATAGATAGAATCAAATGGTTCACAGTGAGAGGAACAAGAATTGTAATTCTATGAGCCATGACTTCCTGACCCCGTGGGTTGTTCTATGTTCCCAAGTTAGTATTTTACAGCATTAATAGTATCACAGAGGCAGCAATATTTAACTATTTGATTGCAAATGATTTAACCATTTGATTGGACACAATTCCTATGCATGATGCACAGTTGTCAACCCAATTTATAGCAGTTTGTTTTTCTGGGTAAAATAACTTTTTATACATTCAACATAATTTCTATCAAAATAAATACATAAATAAATACAAAACATCTGTAATGGAGTAATACAAGAATGAAAGTCTGCTTTTATTTTCTTGTAGTTAAAATTTACATTACTGATACAAACAGGCAATGTCACAAATGTAGTATGGAGTTGGACCATTCAAATATAATTAAAACCATTATAGTGTTCTGCTACTTAATATGAAAATCTAATGTTATCAGGGAAAAAAAGCATCTTGTAGTTAATTGAGTTTTTATGCAGTTATTAATTGTCCATTACACTTATGCAGCAGTGATGTGGCTCCGTGGCTGCCCATTTGCACTGAGCCATGCTTTTTATGGTGATATGGTGATATTATGGTGACCCTAGGTCCCTACTACCCCCCCCCCCCCAACCAGTACCATATGTAGTGTGTGACTGTGAAGTGATAAAGTCTGTGAGATGGTTCAGCCCTGATACTCCCCTAAAACGCTCAGCCTCACCAGTTGCGGACATTGCGCTACTGATCACCTGACACCTGTCCAGTCCATTACTCCAGTTACTGGTTCAATTTAATCAGCCTGGCAGCCTGCCACAATGCCTTTCACCCTCACACTGACTTACCACCACTAGCCGAGTAGCCGTCTCTAGCTGCCCTCCTCGCTCAGCTGCCTCTGCTCATCACTCGTCTATCACTCAGTCTCCCACACTGACTGACTACACGTGCAGTCACAAGCTAATTGAGCAGACTACACATGCAGTCAGGAGCGGAGCCAATGTGCGTGTGGAGCGCCAACTGCCAAAGCCAATCACAGTCAGTCAGGCTCAGAGTCAGGAATCATGATGGAAGTTAACTAAATTCCAGGTGCGGCGCAGCCAATGGGTAAAACAGAAACACTAACTCCTGTAGTCAGAAACAGATACACTAGTGAAGCATCACATCACACTCATATGATATCAGTGCAGGCAGCGGCAGGTCAACGTTTTTGATTGGATTTTTTTTTTTTTTGCTGAAGCTGCCCCCCCCGGGGGTGCCCGGTCACAGTTCTGCCCCTGGATAGATGATTGATAGATAGGTAGATAGATAGATAGATAGATAGATAGATAGACGGACAGAAATGTAACAATATGCTGCTAAACCTTTTTACACCCCTGAAAAAAAGCTTATTTGTAGCTTTTTTTTTTTGCTGCTTAAATTTAAACACTTTTGATATTTCAGTGAGTAAACCACACAAACTATACATTGTTTTTTTCTTTTTCAATAGACACAGCAGCTTCAGAATATAACATTTATTATTTATATTTCATAGCACGTGTGAATGATACAACAGAATGTTTTAAACATGTATATTTTTGTTGAGTTTAATACATAACATTGAAAATAGCCAGGTGATCCCCGTACTAGATCTCCTCCCAAGTAAAATCCTATGTTATGATTTCCTCAGATTTGTAAGACCACCATCATTTTAACCCCTTAATGACCGGACCATTTTTCAATTTTCTTACCCTTAATGACAATGGCTATTTTTACATTTCTGCAGTGTTTGTGTTTAGCTGTAATTTCCCTCTTACTCATTTACTGTACCCACACATATTATATAATGTTTTTCGCGCCATTAAATGGACTTTCTAAAGATACCATTATTTTCATCATGTCTTATAATTTACTAAAAAAAAAATAATAAAATATGAGGAAAAAATGGAAAAAAACACACTTTTTCTAACTTTGACCCCCAAAATATGTTACACATCTACAATCACCAAGAAACACCCATGCTAAATAGTTTCTACATTTTGTCCTGAGTTTAGAAATACCCAATGTTTACATGTTATTTGCTTTTTTTGTAAGTTATAGGGCCATAAATACAAGTAGCACTTCGCTATTTCCAAACCACTTTTTTTCAAAATTAGCGCTAGTTACATTGGAACCCTGATATCTGTCAGGAATACCTGAATATCCCTTGACATGTATATATTTTTTTTTAGAAGACAACCCAAGGTAGGTTTCCCACTGAAATTATTTACAAACAGCTTCTGCAATTATGGCACAAATGGTTGTAAATGCTTCTCTGGGATCCCCTTTTTTCAGAAATAGCAGACTTATATGGCTTTTGGGTTGCTTTTTGGTAATTAGAAGGCCGCTAAATGCCGCTGCGCCCCACACGTGTTTTATGCCCAGGAGTGAAGGGGTTAATTAGGGAGCTTGTAGGGAGCTTGTAGGGTTAATTTTAGCTTTAGTGTAGTGTAGTAGACAACCCCAAGTATTGATCTAGGCCCATTTTGGTATATTTTATGCCACCATTTCACCGCCAAATGCGAGCAAATAAAAAAAAAACTTAACATTTTTCACAATTTTAGGTTTCTCACTGAAATTATTTACAAACAGCTTGTGCAATTATGGCAGAAATTGTTGTAAAAGCTTCTCTGGGATCCCCTTTGTTCAGAAATAGCAGACTTATATGGCTTTGGCGTTGCTTTTTGGTAATTGGAAGGCCGCTAAATGCTGCTGCGCACCACACGTTAATTATGCCCAGCAGTGAAGGGGTTAAATTAGGTAGCTTGTAGGGAGCTTGCAGGGTTAATTTTAGAGAACAGCCTCCCACCTGACACATCCCACCCCCTGATCCCTCCCAAACAGCTCTCTTCCCTCCCCCACCCCACAATTGTTCCTGCCATCTTAAGTACTGGCAGAAAGTCTGCCAGTACTAAATAAAAGAGGTTGTTTTTTTTTTAAATAAAAATAATAAAGTATTTTAGCTGTGATGGACCCCTGCCTTAGCCCCAACCTCCCCGATCCCCCCTCCAGCTCTCTAACCCTCTCTCCTACCAAATTACCACCATCTTGGGTACTGGCAGCTTTCTGCCAGTACCCAGTTTGGCCCCAAAAACCCCCCAAAAAGTATTTTTATTTTATTTTTACTTAAAAAAACTATTTCTGTAGTGTAGCAGCTCCCCACAATACCCCCACCCCCACCCCCTCCCAGATCCTTTTATATTTTTTAAAAAAAAAAATCCCTTTTTTTCCCCTTTCTGCCCTCATTCATTGGTGTCAGTGTGGCTAATGGGTGCACGTGCACGCGCGCACATGCATGCTCACGTGCACATGCGCGCATCGTGCACGCGCGCGCGCACCCTCACACCCGGCACCATCGCTACCGGTGCAGAGAGGGCCACAGAGTGGCTCTCTCTGCATCGGGGGCTTGTAAAATGGTATTGCAGGATGCCTCCATATCGAGGCATCACTGCAATACCCTCAGAGCTGCTGGAAGCATTTGTGATCGCTTCCAGCACTCTGTTAGACAACTGACGTACCAGGTACGTCCATTGTCATTAACTGCTTGTTAATGCATGACGTACCTGGTACGTCAGTTGTCATTAAGGGGTTAAAGAGCAGGGGATTCCCTTTCATATTATGGGGCTTGACATACTGTAGCTGCTATAGGAGCCAAGATCAAGGGGTTTGATTACCTGACCCTCATTCAGCTCCATTGAACATGCACTAATTTCCTCTTTGCGACATCACCACACATTTGTCACTGGCACTCCCATTGAAAACTTGAGAGTGCTGCCCACTAGGCTACCAACAACCCAAGACAAACAGGATTACGTTAGAGATCATTCTAGAGTTATGATGATCAACAAACTACTTTAGAAGACATTTTCATATCATCAGACATCATCAGGCTTGTAAAGTCATCAGCTAAGGTAAAAAAATGTGCAGATTAATTTACTGATTACTTCACAAGCATAACAGCCAGTGAGTTACTCTAGAGTCATCTTACTTAAATATTTCGGCCTGTGGGCAAACTTCAGGATGGCTTCTGATGACTATGGAGTCATTGATTACTTCAGAATGTCTCAAGGAAGAACATTCTTTTTGACTAGGGAATCTCTGTCTTGTAGTGAAGGAAATTGATAAAAATAACTATGGTTTGTTGCTCTTCCTTAATGATATCATCATATGCACTCAGGCAGAGATGTGCATGGTGACAAGGGGTCATCATGAGCATTGAAATGATTAATGTGACATTAAATACAAATTGTTAAATTATATGTAGTAAATAAATGTTGTAGTATATTTCAAATATTTATTTTGTTATCTGTACTTTAAAACCAAAAATTTTGGGTTTTCCAGTTGAGAATAAAAATGGAAATGCAGACTTACAATTGCTTTATAAACACTAAACATTTACTCATATTTTTTCAATATTTAAACAACTTGACCACAATCTATCATGTGATAATTGCAGCCATAATTCTTAATTTCTACACTCTCTCATATAGATGCTGCTCTATAACTAGTAAAAATCAGGATGCAGTAGTATAATCTAATTCACCAACAGCTTTTTCTAACAGACTGGGTAATACCAAACTACTCCATTCATAAGACTTGAGACTTGTTCTTTATTCACCTATCAAAACAATATATATATATATTTAAGTAGAAAAGCTTTGCTGGGATCCCCTTTGTTCAGAAATAGCAGACATACATGGCTTTGCCATTGTTTTTTGGTAATTAGAATGCCACTAATTGCAGCTGAGCACCATACTTCTAATATTCCCAGCATTGAATGAGTTAATCAGGTAGCTTGTAAGGTTAATGTTAGCTTTAGTGTAGAGATTACCCTGCCACCTGGCACTTCCCATCCACTGATCCCTCCCTGATCCCTCACAAACAGCCCAACCGCCTCCCAGATTCCCTCCCACACCTCCCACTGGCACCAGCAGATGGTCATTACAGATGGTGACACACACAGTGTCTGTAACGATCTTGCATCTGCCTTCATATGGAACTGGAGCACTAATTGTGCCCTGGTTCTATATGCAGGCAGATGCCTGGAGCTCAGGAACTCTGCTCTTGGCAGTAACTTAACAGTCGAGACTGCTGGAGCTTTCTGCAGCTCCGAGATATATATAAGTTGTGCAGTGCGATAAGCAAAGTACAGCACGATATACAGTGGGGCAAAAAAGTATTTAGTCAGCCACCAATTGTGCATGTTCTCCCACTTAAGAAGATGAGAGAGGCCTGTAATTTTCATCATAGATATACCTCAACTATGAGAGACAAAATGTGGAAACAAATCCAAACAATCACATTGTCTGATTTGGAAAGAATTTATTTGCATATTATGGTGGAAAATAAGTATTTGGTCACCTACAAAAAAGCAAGATTTCTGGCTCTCACATACCTGTATCTTCTTCTTTAAGAGGCTCCTCTGTCCTCCACTCATTACCTGTATTAATGGTACCTGTTTGAACTTGTTATCAGTATAAAAGACACCTGTCCACAACCTCAAACAGTCACACTCCAAACTCCACTATGGTGAAGATCAAAGAGCTGTTGAAGGACACCAGAAATAAAATTGTAGACCTGCACCAGGCTGGGAAGACTGAATCTGCAATAGGCAAGCAGCTTGGTGTGAAGAAATCAACTGTGGGAGCAATAATTAGAAAATGGAAGACATACAAGACCACTGATAATCTCCCTCGATCTGGGGCTCCACGCAAGATCTCACCCCGTGGGGTCAAAATGATCACAAGAACGGTGAGCAAACATCCCAGAACCACACAGGGGGACCTAGTGAATGACCTGCAGAGAGCTGAGACCAATGTAACAAAGGCTACCATCAGTAACACACTACGCCGCCAGGGACTCAGATCCTGCAGTGCCAGACGTGTCCCCCTGCTTAAGCCAGTACATGTCTGGGCCCATCTGAAGTATGCTAGAGAGCATTTGGATGATCCAGAAGCAGATTGGGAGAATGTCATATGGAATGCTGAGTTGCAACCAAAGAACACCATACCTACTGTGAAGCATAGGGGTGGCAACATCATGCTTTCGGGCTGTTTCTCTGCAAAGGGAACAGGATAACTGATCCATGTACATGAAAGAATGAATGGGGCCATGTATCGTGAGATTTTGAGTGCAAACCTCCTTCCATCAGCAAGGGCATTGAAGATGAAATGTAGCTGGGTCTTTCAGCATGACAATGATCCCAAACACACCACCCGGGCAACGGAGGAGTGACTTCGTAAGAAGCATTTCAAGGTCCTGGAGTGGCCTAGTCAGTCTCCAGATCTCAACCCCATAGAAAACCTTTGGAGGGAGTTGAAAGTCTGTGTTGCCCAAAAACATCACTGCTCTAGAGAAGATCTGCATGCAGGAATGGGCCAACATACCAGCAACAGTGTGTGACAACCTTGTGAAGACTTACAGAAAAACGTTTGACCTCATTCATTGCCAACAAATGATATATAACAAAGTATTGAGATGAACTTTTGATATTGACCAAATTCTTATTTTCCACCATAATATGCAAATAAATTATTTTCAAATCAGACAATGTGATTGTCTGGATTTGTTTCCACATTTTGTCTCTCATTTTTGAGGTATACCTATGATGAAAATTACAGGCCTCTCTCATCTTCTTAAGTGGGAGAACTTGCACAATTGGTGGCTGACTAAATACTTTTTTACCCCACTGTATATTTATATCATGTTGGATTAAGGGGTTAAAAGAAGGCACAGGCAAAAATTTGGGATTCATTCATTTCTGTCTTGGATATATCAATGTGAAAGTGCAACGTACAAAGATCTGCATTTGCACAAATCTCTATGTGTTACTCGTTAAGACTGATATATCCAGTGCCAAAAGAAAACTAAAGCCACTGCTTACATTCATATCTGGAAAACGATTGATGAATCCCAAACTGTTACCCATATCTAGTTGAAAGCAACATTACAAGGCATAAATGACATGCACTGATTTATTACCAAGTGTAATTTCAGCATTATTGACTTTAAGAGGCTAAACAAATAGGTGAAATCATGGCTCTTGAGCAGAATGCAGCAAGTGATTGGTAGTCACATGCAACAGTCACCTTTAACTAGCTCAGTGGCTGCCTTCTGTTTGTGATTCCTGAGAGGGACCTTATCTATGTGGTTCAACCCCTCTGTGGGTATTGAACACATATTTATTTAGCATCACCAGTGGAAAAATAATAGATATGCTCGACCAAATTACAGTGTGACATTTTTTTATTAGAAATGTTTTAAGCCTCTGTAACAAATAATAATTGCTCTAGTTTCTGTTAGAATTGCCATAAATATTAAAGTGATGTCTAATTATTTTTATGTAATTATTTTTGTTGTTATTATTAACTAGTGGTAAAGCCTGTGTACACGGGCCAACATGTTTAATGAAAGAAATATGCCTATCCATCCATCCCTATCCCGCTGTTAATCTATCCCTCTATCCCTGTCCCTATTCCTCTATCCCTGTCCCTGTCCCTCTGTCCCTGTCCCTCTGTCCCTATCCCTCTGCCCCTGTCCCTCTATCTCTATGCCTCTATCCCTGTCCCTCTGTCCATTTCCCTCTGTCCCTATCCCCCTGTCCCTATCCCTCTTTCCCTATCCCTTCCCTATCCCTCTGTCCCTCTTTCCCTGTCACTCTGTCCCTATCCCTCTGTCCCTATCCCTCTGTCCCTCTCCCTATCCTTTTGTCCCTATCCCTCTATCCCTATCCTTCTATCCCTGTCCCTATCCCTCTGTCCCTGATTCACCCCTCAAACAGCTCTCTAACCCCCCTCTAGCTATTGGCGCCATCTTAGGTACTGGCAGCTGTCTGCCAGTACCTATAACCCCCCTTTTTTTCATTCTTTTTTTTTATTGTGTCTGTAGTGTAGTGGTCCCACCACTTCCCCCCTCCCACAATCACATATTACCCCCCAGCACCCCCAACCCCCTTTTCTGTACTGTAGCTGCCTCATCCCTCCCTGTTCCTTTAATGTCTGTAGAGTAGGGCCCTCCCACTCCCTCCCCTTCCCTCCCCCATCCACTGCTGATAGCCTCCCACCCGCCACCGTCCTCCAGCCCCACCACCCGCTTGCACCAGCAGAAGATCGTTACCGACGGTGACACACACAGTGTCACTGTTTGTAACGATCAGGCATCTGCCCTCAAATGGAGGCGGAGAATCGATCTTGCTCCGGGTCCATATGCAGCAGATGCCTGAAGCTTCAGGGGCTCCAGCTCTTGGCTGTAACATAACAGCTGAAAGTGCTGGAGCTTCCTGAAGCTGTCTCACGCTACAGGCTGCATGCGCAACTGATGACGGCGATGGACGCGTTACAAACACTAGTATAGTATAGATAAATATATTTATTATATACTTGTGCAGTTGCAAATAATTTGTTTTCAGATAAATATTCTTAATTAATATTCTGAAAATGAAGTTTTCTTTGCTGCACAATTTGGTATTCGTTTACTTTAAAACAAAATGAATTCTGAATATTCGGTAACAATTACATTAATTTGTATTAAAACAAATGTAAATGTTGCTTTGCTGCAGGTGTCACAGTGTCTAGCGCACTGGGGGAGCCGCACTAATCCTGTGCCTTCTGAACTGAGTCTAGGGATGCGCTAATAGAAGACAATGTGGGGAGCCTGCACTAAATGACCTTCTCCTTTAGTGCAGGCTCTGGAATTAACTGTACTAAGCCTCCTATTAGCGCG
The DNA here is from genome assembly GCF_027579735.1 of Bombina bombina. NCBI lineage: Eukaryota > Metazoa > Chordata > Amphibia > Anura > Bombinatoridae > Bombina > Bombina bombina. Next base: position 65,092,235 of record NC_069504.1, on the reverse strand, counting down.
GCCTTGGGCCCCTATTTAAGAAAGTCTGGCAGACCTGATCGCGTATTGCTTGCCGTATTCTGCATTGCCCAGCAGCTCACAAGAGCTGCTGGTGCAACGCCGCCCCCTGCAGACTCGCGGCCAATGGGCCGCCAGCAGGGGGTGTCAATCAGTCTGATCGTACTCGATCGGGTTGATTTCCGGTGATGTCTGTCCACCTGCTCAGAGCAGGCGGACAGGTTATGGATCAGTGGTCTTTGTGACCGCTGCTTCATAACTGCTGTTTCTGGCGAGCCTGCAGGCTCGCCAGAAACACGGGGCATCAAGCTCCATACGGATCTTGATAGATAGGCCCCTTGGACTCAGTGAAGGAGGCTCAGAAGTAGTGCAGCTCCCTAGCATGCTATTGGTAAGTATCTCACCTTTAAATGCTAATTTAAAGGAAACAAATATTTACTAACGAATTTTGTCAGTATTTATTAGTTTTCTTTTACATCTGTTTGTGCATTCATTTTGTGAATTGTAATCCTAGAATTATTATTCTGTCTTTCTATCTGTGTATCTATCTATCTATCTATCTATCTATCTATCTATCTATCTATCTGTCTGTCTGTCTGTCTGTCTGTCTGTCTGTCTGTCTGTCTGTCTGTCTGTCTGTCTATCTATCTATCTATCTGTCTGTCTGTCTGTCTGTCTGTCTATCTGTGGTGCTTTTATTAGTACACAGATGTCAGTCACATCAGTCTTCTCTCTAGCAAGGAGGATGCAGACATATCAAGAGGCTTTCTAACAATGAGATGACAAGCTGTGGGCACCCTTAGTAATTACCTTATCCCTTTAACCTCTTTATTATATGACTGGAAATTTAGTAACTAGAGGTTATGTCACGCTTAAAAGTCATTTCTACTTGTAATAAACCCCCTCTAGTGAGAGATTGCATGAGCTGCAGCAAGCATAATCATTGTGAGCAGAACGCTGCTTATCAACCAGTTGAATTGCTATATGCAAAACTGCATGTTTTTTATTTCTGATGAGAAACACTATTTTATACTTTAGTCCCTTATGATTATTTTTTGTAAGCTAAATGATGTACAATTGTTTAAATGACTACATTCCGTTACCATTGCTATATAAAAACCCTACAATATGCATAGAACACATAACCATATAGTGTATTGTTAATAAATATAATTAAAAATAAAATGAATTGTTGCATGAATTTTCCAAAAAAAGCTGCTTCTGTAGGCTTGCTATAGAATCACATCCAATTATTTAAAAAGTAAAAGTGTAATGTAAAATTATGCTGTAGGATTTATCTGTACTGATTTTGCTACAAGAATGATTGCTCTGCACTGTAGTATTTAAATTTGCATTCTAAAACCTAAGATTAAGGGGCAGAATTATCAAGCTCCGAATGGCTGATTGACACCCCCTGCTATTGGCCGCGAATCTGCATGGGGAGGCATTGCACAAGCAGTTCTCAAGAACTGCTTGTGCAATGATAAATGCCGACAGCGTATGCTGTCGGCATTTATCAATGTGCGGCGGACATGATACGCTACATCGTATCATGTCCGTCCGCACTTTAATTAATCGGCCACTAAATCTCATAGTAATACACTTTCTCACAATATATTATTGTAAAACAGTGATGTTAAAAGGAATTCTCTAGAACTATTTAGGCAGTATGTAGTTCTTAAAAAAAAAAAAGAAAATCCAAGACAGCACACAATTAAAATCAGTTCTTTTTAATAGTATGATAATAAAAAAGAAGAACTACTCAAAAAAACACCAGATGCTATGTAGCAGCTGTTGTTCTAAAGTCATTGTGCAAATTTTTTGTAATAAAATCATATTAAAAATGACTTAATAACAACATTAAGTAAATGAATGTATATTAAAACCACGTTTGATACTTCAGAATAGAATCTTAAAAGATACTCAAATTATTTTAGAATAGTCCTCATAGTTACATAATAATGTATTATAAATGGTTCAATAGCAAAAGAAAAAAAGTAAGACTCTACTTTGCAAAAAATAAAATAAAGAAAAGAGGAAGACAGATAGCTTATAAGATACTATGACATGATTAATACTTGACACATTGGTCAACAGCAATATACAAATATAGCTGTAATCTAAATATTTGATAAAGCAGATTATTCTGATGTGTGCCTTCCTAAAGATTCAAACTAACAACACAAACCACTAAAGAGATAAGAAAATTCACATTTTTGTATTCATGATTAATATAGGGCAAACACTTTCCAATTTTCTCCTATTATCTAATTTGCTTCATTCATTTGCTATCCTTTGTTGAAAAACATGCCTAGCTAGGTGCAAGAGCAGCAATGCACTACTGGGAGGGTGTTTCATATATTGTTGACAATTTGATGAGGCATCTGGGTATACCATTCATTTGGGGGTGCTACCTTATGGGAGGAATTGGGGACCAGAATTGAAGTGATATCCCCAGGTGCCTAATCAAATTTCCAACAACATACAAAAAGGGCGACTTGATCCTCTGCATCTTGCTTGATCGGCACCACTTTTAAGAAATGCTGGTCACTGGACACTGCTCAATTTCAGAAGCCCAGCTAGGCCAGCAATGTTTTGCCGGCCCTCCGGAAGTCGGCCTCCAGTGTTTAGCGCATCTCCATGACACATCATTTAAACATTGTTTATCATTTTAGTGACATAGCTCCTATAGCTATAATAGGGAGCATTACTATTTAGGATAGTTTATTGTAGTCAGCTATTTTTCATACAGAAGGCAGCATGGGTGTTCCAGTGTTGTGCAGGTTAGACGTGACACAGGTGTAGAAGGTCAAGGGTAGTTAGCTAGATAGTGCAAGAGGAGTGTAGGTTAGCTCTGACATTGGTGTAGGTAGTCAGTGGAAGGTAGCAAGGTCATATAGGGGGAGTGTAGGATAGATGTGACATAGGTATAGGCTTTCAGGGTAAGTTAGCAGGGTGTGCTAGTGGGTTTGGGCTGCACTTTGATTCAGAAATATCGACACCAGTGAATCAGCAAAGTGCAGATTGCAAGGAGGGTAGTGACCATGTTTGTCTCGCCAGCTATCAGCTGTCGAGACTACATCACCTGAGATTCCTACACAGAAACTTTTTTAGTTTTAGTGAGTACACTCTCTGCACCATGTAGGCTTACTTCAAATAGGGTCCCACCCAGGCCGTAGCAAAATGCCGACAAGTGTCACGCTCCCATTGACTTCTATGGGAGAGACATTGTCGCTCGTCGGCACTGCTCGGCCATGCCCCTTTTCTTCTGGGCCATAGTGTGTCCTGTTGTTAAAAAATGGTAAGCAAATAGTTCCTTCATGTTCTTCCTCCGAATATTGGATTTATGTTGTGTGATTCTCTCTTACACATGTGTAATTTCCCCAATATGGATTATAACTTAATTAGATAAACGGCAACAATGGTATTACATGTGTAATAAACATCTATAAAAAAATCTTTTACCAGTTTTGGATGTGTTAAGTATTTACCTTTTATCAAGCCATTTCTATTTGAACAATCAAGAAAGTGTAGCAACCCTTATTCTTAGTTAAATATCTCATTCCAACAGTTTTGATACTACCTACATCAGCTTGTACTAATTTATCCCATATACTCACAGACTTCCTATAAGTAGGCATAGGGGAGCCTTAAAAGCTGTAACCTGAGGATTGCATTCACTTAAGATAAACCATTGTTTCCTAAGAATTTGAGTTATTGGTCTACTCATGGAATGGTATTCAGATACAAACACTAGTCTATCTAATACTTTAATAATTGTTCCCTAGGTATTGTTTTTACCCATTTTATTTCATACTGTATTAGTGTTTGTTGGGAACCCCTATCTAAAAAATGTTGGCCGATCTAATTTAGGATTAGATTAGTGGAGTGCTAATTTATCATGTGCCCATAAACAGGCAAATTCACCCATTTAAGGGCACATGATAAATAATGAGTCATTAGTGCTTCAAAAATTGCCAAAGATCAGATCTCTGTTTAATTTTTAAAATATCCCCTAAGTGCACCCAAAAAAAGTATTATTTTATTTTAAAAAATGTTGCATTTTTCTTTTTTAATTAATAAAAACTGCACAAATCAGTTATTAGGGGTTAAAGTTAGCGGGTGTGGGGTGTTAGAAAAACAAAACAGCACTGAAAAGTACCATTACATTGGGGTATATGGGGAACTGTGTGTTCCCTGTAAATAAATATATATATGTGAATTTGCTCATTCCAATTGAAAAAGTTGCATTGTTTATATAGGCAAAATGAAAGTCCTTTCTCTAGAAGTGGTCTTTCTGTTTTAGAAAAACCTGTGCTATTCAGATCTGCTACCTGAGTTTGTTGCCTCTTCGTGTATGATGCCTTGCCATATGTTGTTGGTGGTTTACTACACTTGTTTTAGTGCCGCCTGTGTTGCAGCACCCCTCTCCACTGCTTGCCTCGGATTCCCCAAATGAGGTATCAGTAGGCAACTCACTGCAATCCCTCTTTTGCCTGCGGGGACAACGTTGGTTGAGATGGGAAGTACCTCTTCTTTCCCTTCGGATCTCTAAACCAACGATAAACAATTCCGGACATGTAGTCCTGCTTGTCACAGAGGAATTTCTGTCTCTTCTTTAACTCAATAGCCTTTCCTAAGTCAGCAACTATTCTTTACAGTGGTAATTTATCAATGTCAGTTGTCATCATATTTTTCAAAGCCATCTCTATTGTATTCAGTTCCTCTTTTTGCTTTTCAATAATTTTCAGCAAATATTCCCCTGTTAATACCATTATATCAAATATATTGAATTATATCAAAGGAACATATATTTAATATGTATTTACATTTTTGGCAATATTCTTGGTTATCATTCAATATATAGGGCACCAAACGAGACCTGTGGGGACAGATGGAGAGGTGCCTCATAAAACAATATCGTCTGAACAGGTGAGACAAATACAACAAAGACAACCCAGATCAAGTGGGTACTCACATATGGAGAGGCACTTGGATGGTGCCTAACAACGCAGGTCAGGACCTCAAAAAGTCGCCCAACAGACTACCATGCCGATCAGACCATGTGGGGATCGATCACCAATCAGGAGTTCCAATGCATCCTACATATCACAATGTGTAGCGATAAAGCCAACCAAAGTGCAGCAGGTCCGGTACCCAACCTCCATGGGGTTATAGTTGATTTGTGGCAAAAAGTAAAGATAGTACGTAGAGCAAGTACTATAAAAGTGTAGAAATGTATTATAACACAGTTTAAAACAGCAACACGTTTCTCGACCGTATAGATCGTTTCATCAGACTGTGACTAACAGAGATATACTTGCTCTACTTAAAACAACCTTTAACCAATCACGAGGCAGTATGGACACACACCCATCACAGGGTTCAAGAAAACACACCCACCTGGTCAGCAAATAAAAACAACCTCCTACCAGACAGGATGTGTGTCCAAAATTCAAACGCAAAATGAAAGGTACATATAATACATAATTTAAAAATAACATTAAAAAGAAAAATTACAATTTAAAATCTAAACAATACAATAAATGACTGAAGTGCAAATGTTTGATACCTCTAAATCTATATCTATATCTTCAAAGGCATACACATAGTCAGATATATATATCCAAAGCATGCAATACAAGTATATATGTGCAAACAGATTAATACAAAAATAACGATTTTGAAGTAAACCGAACAACATTGATATTTGTCAGTAAAGAGTATTAACGACAGGTATATATTAAAAATGTCAGTCTCTTAGACCAAATGTTTATCTACTGCTTGGTAAGGGAACCGGGTTTTCTTCACACAGTTCAAAACCTTGTAGTGTACTCTAGTTGTGCCTCGCAGACAACCCTTGCATGGACACTTTGCAACTGTAATAGTATAGCGTCTCTGTAATAACATTAAAAAGAAACATTAAAATTGAATTTAAAATCTAAACAATACAGTAAATGACTGAAGGGCAAATGTTTGATACCTCTAAATCTATATCTATGTCTATATCTCCAAAGGCATACACATAGTAAGATATATATCCAAAGCATGCAATACAAGTATATATCTGCAAACGGATTAATACAAAATAACGATTTTGAAGTAAACAGAACAACATTGATATTTGTCAGTAAAGAGTATTAATGACAGGTATATAATAAAAATGTCAATGATGATAAATGAAAATAATGATAAATGTAAATGAAAATAAAAATAAATAAAAAAGTGTACAAAAAGGGGATACAAAAATACATATAATTGTATATATGTATATGTGTATATGGAAAAAATTGCAAATGTAAAAAAATGACCAGCATTTAATAACTATAAACAAAAAAAAAACCCTATATATATATATATATATATATATATATATATATATATATATATATATATATATATATATATATATATATATATAAATTCCAAACAGGATCCCACACTCACTGCTCCTTTTTCAGCTTCCGGGGTGCTCTTTAAACAATTGATATAAGTAAAAGAAATAAGAAAGGCACTCTCTGTATTCAGTAGTAAATAAACTTTACTTTGGTGAACGTTTTCGGGGTCACCCCCTTCCTCAGACCTTACAAAACAACTAAACAGTGAACTATTTAACTGCTTACCTGGTGACGATCCTACCAGAGTCTGTGGCGTCCTCCTAGCGCAACTGCGCATGCGCAAGAGTCAGTACAGAGGCCCTGGAGGTTCAGAAGAGTCACCAAGGCAAAACAGTTTGCAAAAAATTACAAAAAATGACAACGTGGATTAAAATTGTCAGTACACAGAACACATGATCGTAGAGGTAGTAACTATTAGACCAATTGTTTATCGGCATAATGTGTGGAAAACTGTGTAGGCATAAGAATGTTAGTAATGGTATCAAAAATCATGTAAGTGTATAGGTGTGTTACAGAAAATATACCGGGATCACACTTAACACTTTATAAGAGGGTACAATTATTCAACTAGCCCCAACACCAATGTAAATATACATGTAAAAATCGGCACCGCAAATATGTCTACTGTTGCTAGGCAACCATGTAAACTATTACTCCAATCCTGACAGATCGGTCGCTACTATGCCTATTATACAGAGCCGTCAGGTCATCAGACATTCTATACAATCTAAGTCCAATGACTACTGCACACCCTATAGCAGGGAAATTAGTACCTACAAAACCCCAAAGTCTTTGCACAACGGCGCTACAGGTATAGGATCTGTTGCTAAGCAACCCTATAAGTACAAAGTATATCGGGTCAATTACAACAACACTCGGCATGTGTAACAATCAAACTGGCCCCTTGTTATTTATACCAATAGTAGAACCGTATGGGATATATTATTATTCCCTACTACACTACATGCAAATTATACAAATGCAACCTGCCTGTTATAACAGGTGTTAAAGTTCATAACTTGTACTAGTAGAAATAAGCGCCACAACGCCTGCCATATAGCGCTAGCTCACTTCAAACACACTGACCATATACCCTGATAAACAGTCATGTCAGTGCACCGGAGGGCTACAGAGTACAATCAATCTATACAACACCTGTATAGAAAATTCAAAAGTTAAACATCAAATCATAAACATAACAGATTTCATATTACAAATTACAAGTTGGACAACCGATCACAATCTAGCCCCAATAATAGTAGATAATTACACCATATGTTGGAGTATGCCCACTGGTGTCCATCATCATCTCTTCCATATTGAAACATGCAGGAATCAAAATATCTGTCATGATATCGTTACTGTACCGATGAGATAAAGACTATGGAATATAACCTGTAGAATTAAACCAGATGAAGAATTCAAACACAGTTATACAGGTAACTCCACATGCAACAAGGAATGCAACAGACCAATATATATATATATATATATATATATATATATATATTCATAAATAGTGGGGACATAGGAGCGCCACCCAAAGGGGGCTTAAGTGTGCTGGTGGAAAAGCTGGGCCCAAAGAGATTATCAATATGGGTGTGTAATGGCCAAAAAACAGCACATAGTACTGTATTACTAAAGACTGTAGAAATAGTACTGTATTAATAACACATAATACTGTATTAGTAAGGAGCGTAGAAATAGGGTGAAAAATACAGACAATAAAGATTATATAAAAACATATGTTATATATAAAACGGTTTTATTTCAATGAATATATGGAACAAGATTGCTAGAACTATGTAGCAATCTAGCAGAGTTAGTCACAATCTAAAGTAAAATATTTAAAAAGCAACAGTGAAAAACATATGTCAAACATATGACAAAATAAGGATATAAAAAAGGAACAATAAGAAAAATGTATGAATTATATTAATAAATCTGAGCTCAGATAAAGGGACGTCCCATATATAAAGCAACAATCTAGTCCCAAAGTCTATACAGTCACAAAGAGTAAAAAATCCAGTGGAGGTCCAGGACTACATAGTCTTGATAAAGGACTCTCAGTCGACCGAAACGCGTTGACCTCCTGTGACATACCAGCCCAAGTTCCTATTTGTATATGGTGAGCACTTTTCCTTTTAGTTTAGCTTGCTTTTTCTGTTTTTGTGCATCTGTTTGTTTTTTCTTTCACAATTACCTTTTAGATGTTCTTACACTGAACCAGAAGTTTGGATAAAAGATTTTCCTCCCCTGGATAATAGTACTTTCCTCTCTCTTCTCTGGATCCTTCCACCCTGGACCTCCACTGGATTTTTTACTCTTTGTGAATGTATAGACTTTGGGACTAGATTTTTGCTGAGCTCAGATTCATTAATATCATTCATTAATTTTTCTCCTCTGATCTCCTCTCCAAATAAGGATCAGATCATCAATATATCTTCCATAGAATACCAGGTTTGCACCAAATGTGGGGTCATATACATTTTTTTTTGTTCAAAAGACCCCATATATAAGTTGGCATAGCTAGGGGCGAACCTGATACCCATGGCTGTTCCTTTGGTCTGAAGATAAAATTCATCCTGATACACAAAATAATTGTGTCTCAGGATGAACGATATGAGCTGTAGCAAAAAAACTCCTCTGGGTCTCAGGAAAATAGAAGTCCTGTTCAAGATATTCAGACACCACTAAAATCCCCAAACAGGGGGGAATGTTGGAATACAGTGCCTGAACATCACAGGTAATCCAAATCAAATCTGGGGTAATATAATAAGACTCTAGTTTTTTTATTAGGTCGGTTGAGTCTCGAATATAAGATTAAAGACCTAGTACGTACTTCTGCAGAAAATAGACAACATAGGAAGACACGTTGTCCGTTAAACTTCCTATGCCCGCTATTATGGGCCGACCTAATGGACATGTGGGATTCTTGTGCATTTTTAGGAAGATGGTAATAAAATGCATGGTTCAGCTCGTTAGGGACTAAGTATTCTTAAGTATTCTTTTACTTTTTTAAGGAAAATACCTTCTTCAAAAGCAGACTCTACAAGATCATTCAAAATGGCCCTATAATGGTTTGTAGGTTCAAAAGTGTTCAAAAGTGAGTTTAGTATAATATGATACATCGTGGAGAATTTTTCTAGCTTCCAATAGATAATCGTCTAAATTTTGTAGCACTCCCCCACCCCCTTATCAGCCTGTCTAATCACCAAAGACTTATCATTCTTCAGGTTTATCAGAGCTCTTTTTTAATTAGCATATAAATTATTTTGGCTTTTTTTATTCTTCGGGATCCGATCAAAATCATCGCTCACAAGTTGTTTAAATATTTAAATGTGGGAATTGTTGGTCAAATGGGGTACAAAGTATGATTTGTTTTTAAAATGTGTATAGATATAGCCATCACACAATTGGTCAACTAAAGAATCTGGTTCAAAAATTGGGACTTGTTGTTGGTTAAGTCTTGTATCCATAGTGTCTGTTAAAATCGGCAATTTTGTATTAATTTTTCTGCAAAATACTTTTGCATAGAAAGTTTTTGTGTAAAACGGTTCAAATCAACAAAAAAAGAGAATTTGTCATGTTTTTTGGTAGGACTAAAGGAAAGTCCTTTACCAAAAACCCTCACTTTATCATCGGTTAGAACGTGAGATGATAGATTATATATTCCTTTACTTAGGCTCTGTAGTCTTGTCTTTTTGAAGGCTGTACTATGTCCTCTGCACCCTCGTTTCCGTGGGGACTTTTCCCTTTGTGGGACGTGGTCAGAGAGACAGGTTCCAAGTAACTGGCTATTGTTTTTTGATTCCAAGACTGTTGTCTTGGGCCTGACTCTAAAAATGCTGTGTGGAGTTATTATTGTCATTAAAAGGGCCTGAATGAGGATTCAAATTTGAATTATTTTCATAATGATGTGAACCCATATCATTAGAAACCACAGATCTATTATATTCATTATGATGACCGGAAGAGGGGGTCTTAAGGGTAGTTCATGGTGATATTGGTGATAGTTGGTTGAGGAAATAAATGGGAGGGACCTTCATGTGCTCTATAGGGGTTTTTAGACCAATGATTATCTCCATATGACTGTGGATATTGTTTAGGAGTGTGGGGCCTGGGATGCTAATTATCTTTCCTTACTGAATAATCATTATGATTATGTTGTTGTCTGAAAGAATATCCATTAGAATTATAATGGGACCTACTGTTTGACTGCTCAAACTGCCTAGAATGGTTATGATTGTTACCATTATAATATTGATGGTTACCTCTGTAGTTATAATTATTTTTACTTTTGTGGTGATTAACTACAGTCCACTAATTTGTGGAGTCATTTAGAAGGCCTTCAATGGGTGTCCGTGAATAGTTATTATTTTGTTGAAGATTTATATGTTCTATTGGGAGAGGTCTATGTGTAATTTTCTTTTTATTATATGTATGTATTTCACCTTTTTGGTAATCTTCCTCATCCCTAATTAGTTTGAGGTTTTTAATTTCCATTAATTCTTTTTAAAAGGTATCAGTTTTCTGTAAGACCATACTATTTAGGTCTTCATATAGTTTTGAGGTTTTACATTTTTCCAAACTATTTTGTATAGTATCTATTTCTTTGCAAGTTTTTTTCAATTAGTACCTTTCTATGAGCAATCAAAATCCTCATGAGTGTTAAAGAACACTCATGTAATGCTTCATCCCACTTGGAATCTAGGGTCTGATCTTTCTTAAAGGAACAATTCTTAAAAATTCTAAGACCCTGAGGTACCTGTTTTTTTATCAATATATTTGATTTGGATTACCTGTGATGTTCAGGCACTGTATTCCAACATTCCCCACCATTTGGGGATTTTAGAGGTATCTGAATATCTTGAACAGGACTTCTATTTACCTGAGACCCAGAGGAGTTTTTTGCTACAGCTCATATTGTTCATCCTGAGACACAATTATTTTGTGTTTCAGGATGAATTCTATCTTTACTCCAGAGGAACAGCCATGGGTACCAACTTATATATGGGGTCTTTTGAACAAATATATATATATATGACCACAACTTTGGGGCAAACCTGGTATTCTATGGAAGATATATTGATGATCTGATCCTTATTTGGAGAGGAGATCAGTCCTCTGCCAATTTATTTGTTGAACATCTGAATAATAATGATAGTGGTTTAACCTTCACAAACTTTATAAATCATAAAAATTGTCTTTTTAGATCTCAAACTCTGTTTTAAACTTTTAATGATGGTAAAGTTACTAGTACCACTAACTTCAAGACAGTAGACTCCCTGCCCTGCTGTATTGTTCTGACTTCCTGCTCCAATCCTTTCCCCTCCCACCTCTATATACTTGCATTCTCTGCTGTTCTGCTCAGTCCCGTCTGGGACTCCCTGCCCTGCTGTATTGTTCTGACTTCTTGCTCCAACCCTTCCCCCCTCCCACCTCTATATACTTGCATTCTCTGCTGTTCTGCTCAGCCCCTTCTGGGACTCCCTGCCCTACTGTATTGTTCTGACTTTCTGCTCCAACCCTTCCCCCCTCCCACCTCTATATACTTGCATTCTCTGCTGTTCTGCTCAGTCCCTTCTGGGACTCCATGCCTTGCTGTATTGTTCTGACTTCCTGCTCCAACCCTTCCCCCCTCCCACCTCTATATACTTGCATTATCTGCTGTTCTGCTCAGTCCCTTCTGGGACTCCCTGCCCTGCTGTATTGTTCTGACTTCCTGCTCCAACCCTTCCCCCCTCCCACCTCTATACACTTGCATTCTCTGCTGTTCTGCTCAGTCCCTTCTGGGACTCCCTGCCCTGCTGTATTGTTCTGACTTTCTGCTCCAACCCTTCCCCCCTCCCACCTCTAATTACTTGCAGTCGCTGTGCGACTGCACAGAGGACATGCGCAGTGGGCGTGCTGAAGGTGCGCCAAAGGTAAGCCCGTCAGCGCCCATCTGTGCCTGGACCACACCAAGCGCCACGAACCATGACCTCCGCACCGGGATAACACCAGCACTCTTTGCTCTCTTAACATCGGTAAATCATCAGCATGCCACCTCACATCCCCGACGAACACCAGAGGACCTTTCACCTGCTGCAACTGCTCTTTCACCGCTCTCCTGACCACAAACCTACCAAACATCCCTCACTCAAACAGCTGCGAGAACCTCAACTGCATCCTTCTCAACACCTGCTCCATCCACAAGCACACCATTGAAATCTGGAACCTGCTCGACTCCACCTCCCTAGATGTTGCCTTCCTCACCGAAACCTGGCTCAACCCCACATCAGCGCTGGACATCGCCATCACCATCCCTGATGGCTATAAAATCTCCCACAAAGACAGCAGCAACCAACCTGGAGGAGGCATCACCATCATCCACAAACACTCCTCCAATACACAACCACCTCCGATGATCACTTTCCAGACTGGGAACATCTACACTTCAAAATCAAGGTTTACCACAACACCACCCTCCACGGCACCCTCATCTACAGACCTCCAGGACCGCGTCCCGCCTTCTGTGACTCCATCACCGACCACCTTGAACCCCACGCCCTCACCTCAATGGACTACATCCTACTCGGTGACCTCAACTTCCATCTAGACAACTCTAATGACCACAACACCTCCAACCTCCTGGAAAAACTTGGAACCATTGGACTGAAGCAACTTGTAAACTCCCCGATCTTCTCCGCAGGCAACCACATCTCAGTCAACCACATAACCAAACTCCACTGGGCTGACCATCACTGTATAAACTTCTCCTTCAAAAAACCCACCAAGCACCTCCGGCATCACCACCCGCCCGGCAGAAACTGGAACAACATCACCCAAGAACAACTGCACTCCACCCTGATCAAGTCCCCCCCAGTGACCTCCACTGATGCCAACTCCTCCGCCCGCCACCTACATCGCTGGATCACAGACTGTGCAAATACCCTCAGCCCCCTCAAGAAACCGTCCAGCTGCCAGCCCACGAACAAGGCCAGCTGGTAAACCCCCACCCTCCAGGACTACAAACGCCACTGCAGATGATTAGAGAGAACATGGAGACCCAGCAAGTCCCCCTCGGACAAATCCACCTCCAAAGAAGCCGTCACCACCCACCATCACCTCATCAAAACCACAAAGAAAACCGCTATCCTAGACAGAATCCATGCCAAAACCTACAACAGCAAGGAGCTGTTCACAGTCATCAAGGAATTCTCAAAACCCAATAGTGATACTAACGACATCCCACCCTTCCAGGACCTCTGCGACAACATCGCTACTTACTTCCACCGCAAGATCATCAACATCTACGACAGCCTCGAGCTCCAGAACTCGCCACTCACCGCTGACCTACCCACCCCCACCTCACCCAAACCCACGGCTCCGCCAAACGGGTCCTTCCGCTGTCTGGAACAAACTGCTATGTAGCCCAGGAAAGTTATTCTAGCAGGAGCCCACCTAAATGACTAGACAGACTAGCATTCAGGTGAAAAAAAGAACTGCTTTATTGCACAGAAAACACAGCTTTTATAAATTTCCAACAATGGGGTAATTACTACACAAATAGAAACAAATATTATGCAATGAGACAAACATCAGACAATGGTTAGTTAAACAAGATTCTAATCACATCCTGACTTACAAAAGGACAATGGATGACTCACATAACAATGGTGGTAGTTACTACACAAATAGAAACAAATATTATACAATGAGACAAACATCAGACAATGGTTAGTTAAACAAGATTATATAATCACATCCTGACTTACAAAAGGACAATGGATGACTCACACAATAACAGAAAGACACTTCACACCAAACTAGATAAAAACAGGTGTGAGGTTATAGGGGGTAGGGGTTTAACCCTTGCAGCCTGATATCCGTAACATCTCCCCCCTCCAGTTTGGCAGGCCCGGCTAGATCCACATACGGGTCGGCCTGGGGATGTCCGAGGAATTTATGCCACTTCAGTCCGCTGGGAAAGTCCGTCAGCATTCCCATTGCTTTTTCCCGGTCGGTACTGAATTTCAAAGTTAAATGGCTGCAGGGCTAGGCTCCACCTCGACAGTCTCCCGTTGTCCCCGGAAATTCGGTTAAGCCATACAAGGGGATTATGGTCAGTGAGGACGGTGAAGGGTCTTCCATATAGGTAGGGCTGCAACTTCTTAAAAGCCCATACCAGCACCAGACACTCTTTCTTGACCGCCGTGTAGCCTACTTCCCGGGGTAGCAGTTTTCGACTGAGGTAGGCAATGGGGTGGTCCTTTCCTTCCTCGTCTGCCTGACTTAGTATGGCCCCCAACCTGAACATGGAGGCATCTGTGTGGACAGAATAGCGTTTGGCTGGGTTAGGAGTGGCCAGTACTGGAGCAGAGATTAAGGCAGACTTAAGACTCTGGAAGGCTTGTTCACACTCGGGGGACCACAGGACCTGTCAGGGAAGTCGTTTACGGGTCAGGTCAATCAGGGGTTTGACGAGGGTGCTGTAATTGGGGACAAACCTCCGGTAGTAGCCTGCAGTACCCAGAAAGGCAAGGACTTGGATTTTGTTCCTGGGGGTGGGCCAGTTAGCCACTGCCTCGACTTTGGCCGGTTCGGGTCTCTGCTTACCGCAGCCGACTCGGTGGCCCAAGTATTGAAACTCCGAGTGCCCAATGGTACACTTATCTGGCTTCACGGTTAGTCCGGCGGCTCGAAGATGATCTAAGACGACGCCTAGGTGGACCAGATGGTCCTCCCAAGTCTCGCTATAGATAACAATGTCATCCAGGTATGCACAGGCATAGTCCTGGAGGCCATCTAACAGGCGGTCTACCATTCTTTGGAAAGTGGCTGGGGAGTTCTTCATTCCAAATGGCATGACCTTAAACTGGTATAAGCCAAAGGGAGTGATGAAGGCAGACTTGGGGATGGACTCAGGGTCGAGGGGAATTTGCCAATAACCCTTGCATAGGTCGAGGGTGGTCAGGAAGTGGCCCTGGGTGATTCGATCTAACAGGTCATCTACTCGGGGCATGGGATAGGCGTCAGTGGTGGTTCTGTCTTTGAGTCTACGGTAGTCAACGCAGAACCGGGAGTTCCGTCCTTCTTGGGTACTAACACTACCGGGGAGGCCCAGGGACTTTTGGATGGTTCAATGACACCGAGGTCCAACATTCCCCGGAGCTCTCGGTGCATACTTTCCCTGATGGCCTCTGGGACCCTGTAGGCAGCCTGTCGCAGGGGGGTCTGTCCTGGGGTCTCCAACCGGTGGATGGCTGTGGTGGTAAACCCAGGGACAGTAGAGAACATGTCACTTCTCTGTTTTAGGAGTCGCCGGACCTGCCTTTTCTGTCCGGGCTCTAACCTGTCATCTAGGGATATGTCATCCACCCCCTGGGGGGCATCAGTAGGTCCGGGAAGCTCCGGCATTGGAAGAATTTCAGAGTCCTCCACTGCCTTGTTCCAAATCTAGCGGACCCCTAACCTTTCGACCATACAGTAGTTCAAAGGGGGAAAAAACCTGTGGATTCCTGAGGCACCTCTCGATATGCAAAGAGGAGATGAGGGCAAAGAGGAGATGCGGCAGGAATTTTTCCCAGTCCCTGTGAGTGGCTGAGAACGTCCAAAGCAGTTGCTTTAGGGTCCCGTTAAAACTCTCACACAGCCCATTTGTCTTGGGATGGTAAGGGGCGCTGTGCAGGGGTTTAATCCAGCACAACTTCCAGAGTTGTTGAGTGATTTCTGCAGTGAACTGTGTTCCCTGATCGGAAACCACTTCCCGAGGGAGGCCTACCCTGGTGAATATCAGGAGCATTACATCTGCTATGGTCTCCGCCTGGATATTGGCCAAGGGGATTGCCTCTGGGTATCGGGTGGCATAGTCTACCACAGTAAGGATGTATTTCTTCCCTGAGGGGCTGGGCCGAGCTAATGGCCCCACGATGTCTACTGCTACTCGGCTAAAGGGTTCATCAATAATGAGCAGGGGATGGAGGGGGGCTTTCGTATGATCTCCCGTCTTTCCTACCTTCTGGCAAACCTCACAGGATTTACAGTATTCCTTAAAATCGGCTGTAATGCCTGGCCAGAAGAAGGTTTGAGTCAAGCGGTGGTGGGTCCTTTGTTTTCCTAATTGGCCATCTAAGGAAATGTCATGCCCTATTTTCAGCAGGTTGGACCGAAACTTCTTCGGTACGGCCAGCTGGCATTTGGGCACCGGTCCTTTTCTCCTCTTGGAGATCCGGTACAGGAGCTCGCCTTAACACTGGAAACGTTTGTCTCTGGGGCCCTGGGTGTCAGCACCTACTTGGTCTCGGTAAGGGGCTAGGGTCGGGTCACTCTAGGTCTCTTTGGCGAAGTCGGAAGGGGTTGCCCAGGAGGGGGTGTCAGCAGGTTTGAGTTTAGTGGGGATGGTTAGTCGGGGTAAGGTAGGAGTTGGGGCAGTAGGTCTTACCTGGGTCCCCGGAGTTGGTGAGGTGGCGTGGCATCTGTCACAGAGCAGGTGTCCGGAGAGGTATTCCCCAAAAAGGCAGAGACAAGGTGGCCAAGGTTGTTTCCCAACAGGACCTTGGCAGGGATGTTTTGCACAACCCCCACTTCTACATTGCGGGCATCGGTTTTCCAGTCCAAATGGATCCAGGCGGTAGGAACCCTCAGAACAGCACCTCCCGCTACCCCTACAGCAAGGGTCCATCCAGTGCAGCCAGAGGGGGGAACAAGGTGAGGCTGAATTAAAGAGATGGTGGCCCCCGTATCTCTCATTCCTTGAGCCACCTGCCCGTTGACCCAGACATCTTGCCGATGTTGGTGTCGGTTTTCTTGGCCCACTGAGCTGATGTGGTGCAAGACACCCACTTCTCCTGTCCACTCAGCATAGGGGTCGGAGCTCGCTGTATGCGCACAATGGGCAGTGGCCTGGTAGGTGCGGGCTTGAAGTTGGGCAGTTCCGTACCACATGGCTGGGGTGTCCACACCCATAACACCCCCGGGAATTGCTGCCTCCAGCCGGGTACACAGTGGGCGGTCGGGTCTGGGGCTGCCTAAAAACTGTTGGTGGTCGTGCTGGGACTGGAGTGGAGTGGGTTGCTGTCCGGAGGTCTGTGGCCGCCTGGCGCCGGGCATCCACATACTGATCGGCCAGGGCGGCAGCTTGGTCAGCTGTTCTGGGTCCCTTGTCCTTTACCCAAACCCTTATCTCTGCTGGGGTGTGGTTGTAGAACTGCTCCAGGAGGAGGAGTTGAACAGCTCCATCTAGGGTGGTGATGTGGCACCCAGTAACCCAGGAGTTCAAGGACCGAGCTAAGCGGTGGGCAAACTTGGTATATGGCTGCTCCTCTTGTCTTTGTAGCCCCCGGAATCTTAGCCGGTGAGCCTCCTGTGTGAGTCCATACCGGGCAAGGATACGCTCCTTCACCCGGTCATAGTTGTCTTGGTCCTCGGAAGGGACAGTGTGGAAAACCTCCAGGGCCCTACCAGACAGTTTCCCAATGAGAATAGTAACCCTGTTGGCATCAGCGACCCCATGCATCCGGCACTGGGTCTCAAACAGCTGTAAATAGCGGTCGATATCCTCGCTCTCATCATCCTGGAATGTTCGGAAAGCCCCGTGAGGTAGTTTCTTGGGCTGTGAAGGCGAGTCCAGGGGATCCGGCATGACCTCCCGATAGACTTCTGAAGCTCCAACATATGTACCTTGGTGGCGTCAGTCACTATCCGAGTAATGATCTCCTTGGGGGGGTTAGGTCCATAGAGAGCCAGTTGTGTTAGGTCCATAGAGAGCCAGTTGCCACTGTATCTGCCGCTGTATGTCGGACACTGTAGTCCCTTGAGTGGAGGCTGTACTTGGCCATCCTCCGCTTTGGTCACTGTTCGACCCACCAGCCTGTTCGCTAGCCCGATCGTCCTCCATCAGTTCGGCTACGAGTACTGCCTTTGTCTTGTTGCCAGCAACTTTCCCTCTAGCCTGCAGCAACATTCTTAATTCTTCCTTCCGGAGCCCATGGTACTGCTCCATCCGACAAGATCTTCAGTTGGTGGTTTGGACGTTCCAGGTAGACGGAAGCATCCCACCTCTGCCAACCAATGTGATGGATCCCCAGCTACCCCGGCTGGGTAGCTCTGCCAAACGGGTCCTTCCGCTGTTTGGAACAATCTGCTATGTAGCCCAGGAAAGTGATTCTAGCAGGAGCCCACCTAAATGAAAAGACAGACTAGCATTCAGGTGAAAAAAAGAACTGCTTTATTGCACAGAAAACACAGCTTTTATACATTTCCAACAAATGGGGGTAGTTACTACACGAATATAAACAAATATTATACAATGAGACAAACATAAGACAATGGTTAGTTAAACAAGATTCTAATCACATCCTGACTTACAAAAGTACAATGGATGACTCACACAACAAATGGTGGTAGTTACTACACAAATAGAAACACATATACAACGAAACAAACATCAGACAATGGTTAGTTAAACAAGATTCTAATCACATCCTGACTTACAAAAGGACAATGGATGACTCACACAACAAATGGGGTAGTAGTTACTACACAAATAGAAACAAATATTATACAATGAGACAAACATCAGACAATGGTTAGTTAAACAAGATTATAATCACATCCTGACTTACAAAAGGACAATGGATGACACACACAATAACAGAAATACACTTCACACCTAGACTAGATAACAACAGGGGTGAGGTTATAGGGGGTAGGGGTTTAACCCTTGCAGCCTGGTATCCGTGACACCCACCATGCACCACCATCTACGAATTACCTGGATCCCCCTCACCATGGAGGAAACACTCAGAATCATGAAATCTATCCACTCAGGAGCACCCTCAGTCCCATGCCCGCACCACATATTCAACAAAGCGGGTTTTACCCTCGCCCACGAACTCTGCCTCACCATAAACTGCTCCATCAAAACTGGCAGCTTCCCAGGAGACTGGAAGCATGCAGAGCTGAAACCTCTGCTGAAGAAACCCACAGCTGACCCCATAGATCCTAAAAACAACCACCCCATCTCTCTTCTCCCCTTTCCAGTCAAAGTAATCAAGAAGGCCATCAACACACAACTTGTTGACCACACCAAGACCAACCACATCTTGGACCCCTCCCAATCTGGTTTCAGGAGCAATCACAGCACCGAGACCGCCCTCCTCACCGCCACAGACGACATCCGGGCCCTGCTCGACCAAGGAGAGACTGCCGCCCTCATCCTTCTAGACCTCTCAGCTGCATTCGACACTGTAGCCCACAGCACCCTCCTCACACGCCTACATGATGCTGGCATCCGCAATAAGGCCCTGGAATGGATCACCTCCTTCCTCAGTGGCAGAACCTAGAAAGTCAGACTCCCACCCTTCTCCTCCAATCCCACAGCAATCCTCCTCCTTGGACCCACAAAATCTGCATGGGATGACTCCTGGTGGCCCACAGCCCTCGGACACCCTCCAACTCCAACACACCAAGCACAAAATCTAGGCATCATCCTCAACTCATCACTCTCCATGGACCGCCAAGTCAACGCCGTCTCTTCAACTTGTTTTCACATACTTCACCTACTGCGAAAAATCTTCAAGTGGATCCCCACCGAAACTAGAAAATCTGTCACCCACACCCTCGTCAGTAGTCGACTGGACTACGGCAATGCACTCTACGCCGGGTCCAATATCAAGCTCCAGAAACGACTCCAACGCATCCAGAACATCTTGACCAGACTCATCCTCGACATCCCTCGCCAAAACCACATCACCGAACACCTAAGGAACCTACACTGGCTCCCCGTCAACAAGAGAATCACATTCAAGCTCCTAACCCATGCATTTAAGGCCTCCACAACATCGGTCCTGAATACATCAACCACCGTGTCAATTTCTACACCCCCTCCAGACAACTCCACTCTGCTGACCAAGCACTCGCAGGCATCCCCTGCATCAAGAAAAAACAGCTGGAGGAAAATCCTTCTCCTATATGGCAGCAAGGTCATGGAACTCCCTCCCGCTGCACCTCAGACAAGCCACCTCCCTTACAAACTTCAGGAACGACCTCAAGACCTGGCTCTTCAACTGAATTATCTTCCCTTAGCCCCCTCTCCCCTCCTCCCATAGTGTCTTGAGACCCTCACGGGTGATTAGTTTGTGCTTTACAAGTACCCAATAGAATAGAATAACAGCTACCTGGATTTCAGGAGCAATCACTATTATCCATGGAAACGGAATGTCCCTTACGGCCAGTTCAAACTAATATGTCGGAATTGTAGCACTCTCTCTGATTATGAGACTCAAAGTTTAATCCTCAAAGAGTGATTCATTGAGAAAAAATACCTGACCCACATCATAGACAATAGTTACAGAAGAGCTAAATTTGATGATAGGGATAAATATTTTTCCAGTCCCAAAAAGAAAGGAGGACAGGAAATTAACAATATGGGAAAGCATCCTTTGTTTATTACACAATTCAACTGTAATCACCATTTCATTAAACAGATCATTACCAAACATTGGGACATTCTAACTAAGGATCCAATCTTGGGTAACCTGATAGAAAATAAACCCAGGGTAGTGTTCAAGAGGGCTCCAAACTTAAAAACTATTTTGTCTCCCAGCAAAGTAGTGAAACATAAGAAATCATCTTCATCTAAGAACACTGTGAAGAGTGTTTTGCCTCATGGTTCCCATAGATGAAGAGCAAGGAGATGCAAGATGTGTGACCATATTGTTAATAAACAACAAATATTTCAGTTCAATGTCACCAAAATGACTATTCCATTATTGGCCACATATCTTGAGCATCCAATTACGTAATTTATCTCCTTTCCTGTGTCTGTGGGATCCAATAGCTTGCCCCACTTGTTTAGTATTAGATGGTCTGAACATCAGCGCAACATGAAGAATAACTATAAATTCCACCGTGTATCAAGACACTGTAATAACAAACACAATGGTGATATTAATTGTTTTTCAATAATTCCCATTGAACATATTCCTAAATCCCATCTTTACAATCAAATTTTTAGACTCAGGCAAAGACCTAATGGTTTCATGTTTTAAAGAGTTTACATCCGGTTGGTCTAAACTTGTGTGTGGACCTAGCTGCATTCCATTAATTTTGATTATCTTATCTGGTGGGTCTCCCTTCGCCTGCCTCTACAAATATTATCCTATTCATAGTTTAGCCCTTATCGCTTGATGTCTTGTTGTGCATTCATATGACACTTTTTGCTTAATCTTTAGATTACATTGTTGTGGTCCATGGTCTCACTTGTCTTGTCTAATCTAAACAAAGGAACATCATCTCTGGATTTCTTTGCATTAATTAGATTCTTACTCTCTCCTAGTGTCAGTATTGATGTTCTCTTGGTGCCTTTGACCTGTCTAGTCAAGTATTACTAGTGGTGGGCAATATTCCTCACTGTGGCCAAGGTTGAGACCTATATGTTGATAGATATTTCTATTTTTATAATCATCTTTTTACTAAAATCTTATTTTCTCTTATTTTAATGGGTGAATTAAATCATACCCATTTTTTTGCGAGTATGCACTCATTCCACCTCTGTTTAGTGTTGTACATTTAATGAGGTTCCTTGTGATATTGTGCTGATATAGGATATCATTTTACTTTAATATAAAACTTCACTCATTACAGATTGTTGATAAAGTCCATAGTTGAGGGTGAATGGTCCCGTGTTTAGCTTGGGATTTTACTGTCATACATTCTTCACCTTAAGAGAAATTCTCTCTGTATAATATATATGTGTATATGTAGATTGATACATTGTCTTTTTGTCATTAATATATATATATATATATATATATATATATATATATATATATATATATATATATATATATATATATATATACACGATCCAAGTTAAGGACAGCACAATCTTGCTTGTGGTTACATTTGATAAAGGTACAGGAATGTACCGAAACGTCATGTAATTCTTTTTCTATGGATTGAATAAATTTAAATAAATTTTTAACAAGACCAATGAGTGCCTACATTTGTGGAAAAAGTATATATATATATATATATATATATATATATATATATATATATATATATATATATATATATATATATATATATATATATATATATATATATATATATTTGTTTACAGGTATTAAATGCTGGTCGTTTTTACATTTGCGATCGTTTCCATATAAACATATACATATATACAATTATATATATATTTTTATCCCCTCTTTGTACACTTTTTTATTTATTTTTATTTTCACTTACATTTATCATTATTTTAATTTATCATCATTGACATTTTTAATATACATTAAAATAAAAACGGTTGTGTGGTCATCAAGTTGTGCAATTTATTTTGCAGTGTAAAACAGCAACACATCATACGTGATACAGCAGGTCAGATAAATTCAATTTTAATGTTTCTTTTTAATGTTATTACAGAAACGCTATACTATTACAGTTGCACAGTGTCTATGCAAGGGTTGTCTGCAAGGCACAACTAGAGTACACTACAAGGTTTTGAACTGTGTGAAGAAAACCCGGTTCCCTTACCAAGCAGTAGATAAACATTTGGTCTAAGAGACTGACATTTTTAATATATACCTGTCGTTAATACTCTTTACTGACAAATATCAATGTTGTTCGGTTTACTTCAAAATCGTTATTTTTGTATTAATCTGTTTGCACATATATACTTGTATTGCATGCTTTGGATATATATATCTGACTATTTGTATGCCTTTGAAAATATAGATATAGATTTAGAGGTATCAAACATTTGCACTTCAGTCATTTATTGTATTGTTTAGATTTTAAATTAAATTGTAATTTTTCTTTTTAATGTTATTTTTAAATTATGTAATATGTGTACCTTTCATTTTGCGTTGGAATTTTGGACACACATCCTATCTGGTAGGAGATTGTTTTTACTCACTGACCAGGTGGTTGTGTTTGCTGGAACCCTGTGATGGGTGTGTGTCCATACTGCCTCGTGATTGGTTAAAGGTTCTTTTAAGTAGAGCAAGAATATCTCTGTTAGTCCCATCCTGGTGAAACGATCTTTACGGTCAAGAAACGCATTGCTGTTTTCAACTGTGCTATAATACATTTCTACACTTTTATAGTACTTGCTCTACGTACTATCTTTACTTTTTGCCATGACTCAACTATAATCCCACAGAGGTTTAGTACCGGGACTGCTGCACTTTGGTTGGCTACATCGCTACTCCTGATTGGTGATCGATCCCCACATGGTCTGGTCAGCATGGTAGTCTGTTGGGCGACTTTTTCAGGTCCCTACTTGCGTTGTTAGGCACCATCCAAGTGCTGCTCCATATGTTAATACCCAATTGATCTGGGTTGTCTTTGTTCTATTTGTCTCACCTGTACAGACGATATTGCTTTATGAGGCACCTCTCCGTCTGTCCCCACAGGTCTTTTTCATTTGGTTATCATTCAGCAGAGTGGGCAGGCACTCATTCTAAGGTGGTATGCTGCCAAAGTAGAAGCATGAAGTTCATAAGCCCAGGGTAGTGTTCAAGAGGGCTCCAAAAGTTTTTTGGATAGCTTTTCAAGATTCTTTATGGTTATCTCCAGTTGTGGAGTTTTCAAGAACCTGGAACCTTTAACCAATGTAGTAACATGAGAGGCCTCTATATCACTATATGCAAACAGCTTGTGTACCAGTATTTTATACATTCCCCAAAATACACAAAAATGAGAAACCCCTCTCCCGTGAAGGCCTATTGTTGCAAGCACTGACTTAATTTTCACCAACATTTCAATTTATCTTGACAAAATTTTGAGATCTTATGTTATTCAGTCCATTTCATATATTAAAGTTACCAGTGTTTTTTTTTTTGTGTAAGATACAATCCTTAACATTAAACCAAGATAAATGCATATTATTTACCCACATACACATAATCAGTTTAATAGATAACAACAAGAATTTATTATTGATTTGTTGAATATTATTCTATGCTGCAACTCTGCAAAAGTTGCAGCATCGAATAATAGTATTGCAAAAGGGTATTGCAAAAGGGTCAAATGTCACACACCCCTATGCAAATCTATTTATGAGTTCTTTTGAGGGACAGTATATTTATACATATGCATTGTTCTTGCTCTATGGTACCACCTGGTGCTGTTATATAAATTATATTTTTGGAATATGGTGGGGCAACGTTGGATTCCTTGAAAAATTTGTCAAGCAGTTAAATTAAATCTCTGAACATATTAAGTTTAACCTCTCTTGGAGTGAAACCTCTGTTAAGTTTTTTAGATGTGTAAATAAAGGTATTCATGGGCTTGAGACAGATCTATATAAAAAGACAATTGACAGCAACAGTCTACTACATTTCCAAGTGCCCTTCTGCCCTCTATTTCGGCTTTATTACCTTGCAGTCAGTTATTATGTTATTATAACCTGTCCATCTGCTCTGAGGCAGAGGACAGAAACCAACCCGATCGGATACAATCAGGTTGATTGACATCCCCTGCTAGAGGCTGATTGGCTGCAAATCTGCAGGGGGCGGTATTGCACCAGCAGTTCACAAGAACTGCTGGTGCAATGATAAATGCCAAAATCCCAACAGGAACCAGCACTAAAACCAAGAAAACTGACACATCCGTGGGCCACTGCCAAGCCCACAATCAAATGATAAGAACAGCACAGAGGTGTCAGATTAAAAATCCCTTTATTTTAGAACATGGGGATCAAACAATGAGCACAACGTTTCGGGGCGGTCCCCTTAATCATGTGATGTCATAACACAGCCTTCCAATTTCCTTTATAGCATCAACAATTCATGTGTTTAATTATTAATTAACTCAGCTAATAAAGACTGTCAAGTTTAAACAAAGTCATAAAAAAACAAAAGGATAAGCGATTGACTTTTGTCTCTCAGTACTGTCAGGAGAGTAACCAAATAACAAGGATAATACGCAAACACTGGCATTTATTGAGTCAATGTATGGAAGATATTGAGGAATTCAAATCTCCACCTATGCCAGCATTTAAAAGGAACAAAAATCTAAGGGACACACTAATAAGAGCTGATATAGGTGCTAAAAAAATCCCTAAACAAACTTATATTAGTGATAAGAATGTTGGATGCTTTCCATGTCTTGGATGCATCAATTGTAGCTCAATAATCAAGGGCCCTTATTTCACTCATCCCCTGACAGGACATAAATTTAAACATAATAGGCACTACACATGTCTCGCATCTTATGTTGTCTATTTGATTAAATGCCCGTGTGGGCGTGGCTATGTCGGTGAAACGTCAAGGCGTATCAAAGATAGAATAACCGAACATAAGAGCAACATAAGATGCGGGAACATCAAAGCACCTGTAGCAGCACATTTCTTGGAATTTGGACATCAAATTAATCAATTGCGATTTCAGGTAATTGAGAAAATTGAGATTCCAAGGCGTGGGGGCAATAGAGATTTGTTATTAAAACAATGCGAGGTCTTTTGGATATTTAAATTAGACACCTTGGAACCAAAAGGTCTCAATAAAGAGATCGATTGGTCAGTTTTTTATTGAATTCCCTTTAAGGCTCTTTGGCCTCTTGTTAGTGCCTCTTTAAATATTTATGTCAAACACAATAAGTTGCCATTTGAATATTGATAACTATGGTTACTGCATAGTTGGTTGCTGGTTTGAAACACTAAGATTGTTACAATGTGTCATTTCCTGGGTAGTTCTTGCTGGTGTAACAAGATAACTAGACAAGATATACAATCATGTAATCAGTTACTGTGTGAGTCTTTTTAACTTATCTGTATATGTATATAGAGTTTGGATTATTTTTTCTATATGACAAGTGGTTTTTTATGACTTTGTTTAAACTTGACAGTCTTTATTAGCTGAGTTAATTAATTAATTGAGTAATTAAACACATGAATTGTTGATGCTATAAAGGAAATTGGAAGGCTGTGTTATGACATCACATGATTAAGGGGACCGCCCCGAAACGTTGTGTTCATTGTTTGATCCCCATGTTCTAAAATAAAGGGATTTTTAATCTGACACCTCTGTGCTGTTCTTAGCAATGATAAATGCCGACAGCATATGCTGTCGGCATTTTTCGATGTGCAGCGGACATGATACGCTACATCATAACATATCCGCTCGCACATGAGTAAATTGACCCCTATATGATGATCATCTAGTGGATAAGAGATTAAATTAAGTGGGTCAACTTTTTTAGAGAGGGGTTACCCACAAACACTATTAAAGGATGAAATTATTGAATAATAAGGATTTGAAACAGCAAACGTCAGATAGACTAGTGTTTGTATCTGAATGCAATTCAATGAGTAGACCAATAACTCAAATTCTTAGGAAACACTGGTTTATCTTATAAGGCTCCCCTATGCCCAATAGTCTGTGAGTTTATGGGCTAAATAGTACAAACTGATGTAGGTAGTGCCAAAACAGAAGAAATAAGATATTTAACAACTAAGAATAATGGTTGCCACCCTTTTTTGGTTGCTCAAACTAAAATCGTATGATAAAAGGTAAAGTCTTTACACATTTAAGAACTGTTGAAAGATTCATATATATGGTTATTACACATGGAATCCCATATTTCCAGTTAATCTAATTAAGTACATATGTGGTATAATCTATATTGCATAAACAACACCGAAAGTCAGAGAGAAACTCACACAATACAAATCCAGTATTCAGAGAAAGAACATGGAGACACCAGTTGCTTACCATTTTTTAACAACAAGACACACTATACCTAAGCTACGATATCAAATTAAAGACCATATTCCAGCACTACGCAGGGGTGGCAATAGGGGTGGAAATAGCAAAAAGTTGCTGAAAAAGAGAGAGGGATTATGGATACATAGGGGCCTATCTATCAAGCTCCAAAAGGAGCTTGATGGCCCGTGTTTCTGGCGAGTCTTTAGACTCGCCAGAAACAGCAGTTATGAAGCAGCGGTCACAAAGACCGCTGCTCCATAACCTGTCCGCCTGCTCTGAACAGGCAGACAGACATCGCCGGAAATCTACCCGATCGAGTACGATCGGGTTGATTGACACCTCCCTGCTGGCAGCCCATTGGCCGCGAGTCAGCAGGGGGCGGCGTTGCTCCAGCAGCTCTTGTGAGCTGCTGGTGTAATTCTGAATACGGAGAGCGCATTGCTCTCCGCATTCAGCGAGGTCTGGTGGACCTGATCCGCCCTGTCGGATCAGGTCCGCCAGACTTTGTTAAATAGAGGCCATTGACTTGAATCTATAGAGAGTTAAAATTAAGTTTGTTTTATAACAGTACATTTATTTGTATATATTTTTGTATATATTTATTTGGTTATTTCTACTTATGTACCAATGAGACACTAAAAAAGTGGCATCTAATCCTATGGGGTATATTTATCAATGTGCGAGCGGACATGATACGAAGTAACGTATCATGTCTGCTGCACATCGATAAATGCTGACAGCATACGCTGTCTGCATTTAGCATTGCACCAGCAGTTCTTGTGAACTGCTGGTGCAATGCCACCCCCGGCCACTAGTAGGGGGTGTTAATCATCCCGATCGTATTCAATCGGGTTGATTTCTGTCCGCCGCCTCAGAGCAGTTATGAGCAGTTATGGAGCAGCAGTCTTTAGAAGGCTCGCCGGAAACAAGGGGACTCAAGCTCCATACGGAGCTTGATAAATATGCCCCTTAAAGGGACACTGAATTCAACATGTTTCTTTCGTGATTCAGATAGCGCATGCAATTCTAAGCAACTATCTAATTTACTCCTATTATCAATTTTTCTTCGTTCTCTTGCTATCTTTATTTGAAAAAGAAGGCATCAAAGCTATTTTTTGGTTCAGACCATGGACAGCACTTGTTTATTGGTTGGTTAAATTAATACACCAATCAGCAAGAACAACCCAGGTTATTCACCAAAATGGGTCGGCATCTAAACTTACATTCTTGCTTTTCAAATAAAGAAACCAAGAGAATGAAGAAAATTTGATAATAGGAGTAAATTAGAAAGTTGCTTAAAAGTACATGCTCTATCTGAATCACGAAAGAAAAAATTTAATGTTGACAATTTTCTTATATATATTGATCGCCACTAGAGGGCTGTATAATAAAGAATATAGATCTATAAGGCTGAAAAAGAGTTAATAAATAGCCTATTTGATTAGAGTCAACAGCCACTCATTTGTTATTTTAAAATTAATCTGTGTTTTTACTTTGTTATTATGACATGACTAAGAGCATGAAGCCATATTTTCAGCCTGCTCTCACCCAATGTAATCCTGAAAATCTGGTATGTTAGGGAGGACAGGTTTGAAAACCTCTCGGCTAGATTACGAGTTTTTGTCGGTAAGGCTTGGGGGGCTAACGATCAGTTTCAGCTCACCGCTCACCTACAGACAACGCTGGTATCACAGGTTTTTAGAAACCCGGCGTTAGCCGCAGTTAAGTGAGCGAAGAGCAAAATTTTGCTCCACATCTCACCTCAATACCAGCGCTGCTTACTAGGAATCAATGGGGCAGATTCGGCTGAAAAAAACCTAACACCTGCAAAAAAGCAGCGTTCAGCTCTTAACGCAGCCCCATTGATTCCTATGGGGAAATACATTTTATGTCTGTACCTAACACCCTAACATGAACCCCCAGTCTAAACACCCCTAATCTTACACTTATTAACCCCTAATCTGCCACCCCCGACATCGCCGACACCTGCTTTATATTATAAACCCCTAATCTGCCGCTCCGGACACCGCCGCCACCTACATTATACTTATGAACCCCTAATCTGCTGCCCCCAACATCGCCAAACCCTACATTATATTTATTAACCCCTAATCTGCCACCCCCAATGTCGCCGCCACCTAACTACACTTATTAACCCCTAATCTGCCGCCGCCAACGTCGCCACCACTATAATAAATATATTAACCCCTAAACCTAAGTCTAACCCTAACCCCCCCTAACTTAAATATAATTACAATAAATCTAAATAAAATTACTGCAATTAACTAAATTATTCCTATTTAAAACTAAATACTTACCTATAAAACAAATCCTAAGTTAGCTACAATATAACTAATAGTTATATTGTAGCTAGCTTAGGGTTTATTTTTATTTTACAGGCAACTTTGTATTTATTTTAACTAGGTACAATAGTTATTAAATAGTTATTAACTATTTAATAGCTACCTAGCTAAAATAAAGACAAATTTAATTGTAAAATAAAAATAAACTTAAGTTACAATTACACCTAACACTACACTATAATTAAATTAATTCCCTAAACTAACTACAATTAAATACAATTAAATACAATTATCTAAATTACGAAAAGAAACAAACACTAAATTACAGAAAATAATAAAATAATTACAATTTTTTAAAACTAATTACACCTAATCTAATCCCCCTAATAAAATAAAAAATCCCCCCAAAATAATAAAAATCCCTACCCTATACTAAATTACAAATAGCCCTTAAAAGGGCCTTTTGCGGGGCATTGCCCCAAAGTAATTAGCTCTTTTACCTGTAAAAAAAAATACAATACCCCCCCAACATTAAAACCCACCACCCACACACCCAACCCTACTCTAAAACCCACCCAATCCCCCCTTAATAAAACCTAACACTAACCCCTTGAAGATCACCCTACCTTGAGACGTCTTCACCCAACCGGGCAGAAGTGGTCCTCCAGACGAGCAGAAGTCTTCATCCTATCCGGGCAGAAGAGGTCCTCCAGATGGCCAGAAGTCTTCATCCAGACGGCATCTTCTATCTTCATCCATCCAGAGCAGAGCGGGTTCATCTTCAAGACATCCGACGTGGAGCATCCAACTAACACTAAATGACGGTACCTTTAAGTGACATCATCCAAGATGGCGTCCCTTCAATTCCGATTGGCTGATAGAATTCTATCAGCCAATTGGAATTAAGGTAGAAAAAATCCTACTGGCTGATTGGAACAGCCAATAGAATGTGAGCTCAATACTATTGGCTGATTGGATCAGCCAATAGGATTTTTTTCTACCTTAATTCCGATTGGCTGATAGAATTCTATCAGTCAATGGGAATTGAAGGGAGGCCATCTTGGATGACGTCACTTAAAGGTACCGTCATTTAGTGTTAGTTGTCGGAAGGAAGAGGATGCTCCACGTCGGATGTCTTGAAGATGGACCCGCTCCGGATGGATGAAGATAGAAGATGCCGTCTGGATGAAGACTTCTGCCCATCTGGAGGACCACTTCTCCCAGTAAGGTGATCTTCAAGGGGTTAGTGTTAGGTTTTATTAAGGGAGGATTGGGTGGGTTTTAGAGTAGGGTTGGGTGTGTGGGTGGTGGGTTTTAATGTTGCGGGGTATTGTATTTTTTTTACAGGTAAAAGAGCTGATTACTTTGGGGCAATGCCCCGCAAAAGGCCCTTTTAAGGGCTATTTGTAATTTAGTATAGGGTAGGGATTTTTATTATTTTGGGGGGATTTTTTATTTTATTAGGGGGATTAGATTAGATGTAATTAGTTTAAAAATGCGTAATTAATTTATTATTTTCTGTAATTTAGTGGGGTTTTTTTTCCGTAATTTAGATAATTGTATTTAATTGTATTTTATTGTAGTTAGTTTAGGGAATTAATTTAATTATAATGTAGTGTTAGGTGTAATTGTAACTTAGGTTTATTTTTATTTTACAGGTAAATTTGTCTTTATTTTAGCTAGGTAGCTATTAAATAGTAAATAACTATTTACTAACTATTCTACCTAGTTAAAATAAATACAAAGTTGCCTG
Source organism: Bombina bombina (assembly GCF_027579735.1). Taxonomy (NCBI): domain Eukaryota; kingdom Metazoa; phylum Chordata; class Amphibia; order Anura; family Bombinatoridae; genus Bombina; species Bombina bombina. The sequence goes on along the minus strand of NC_069504.1, from coordinate 65,061,085 downwards.
TAAAATAAAAATAAACCCTAAGATAGATACAATGTAACTATTAGTTATATTGTAGCTAGCTTATGGTTTATTTTATAGGTAAGTATTTAGTTTTAAATAGGAATAATTTAGTTAATTAAAGTTATTTTATTTAGATTATTTTAAATTATATTTAAGTTAGAGGGTTAGGGTTAGGCTTTGGTTTATTTGTTAATACATTTAATATAGTTGCGGCGACGTTGGGGGTGGCAGATTAGGGGTTAATACATGTAGGTAGGTGTCAGCGATGTTAGGGACGGCAGATTAGGGGTTAATAAAATTTAACTAATGTTTGCGAGACGGGAGTGCGGCGGTTTAGGGGTTAATATATTTATTAAAGTGGCAGCGATGTCCGGTCGGCAGATTAGGGGTTACAATTTTTATTTAAGTGTTTGCGATGTGGGGAGGGGGCTCGGTTTAGGGGTTAATAGGTAGTTTATGGTTGTTAGTGTACTTTTTAGCACTTTAGTTAATACCGGCGTTATGCAAGTCCCATTGAAAATATGGGATATGCAATTTACGTAAATGGATTTGCGGTATGTTCGAGTCGCGGAAAAAAAAATGAGCAGTACACCTGTACCTGCAAGACTCGTAATACCAGCGTTAGGAAAAAAGCAGCGTTGGGACTTCTCAACGCTGCTTTTTAACCCTAACGCAAAACTCGTAATCTAGCCGTCTGGGTTTATATCAATGTTATATATAGGGGTTTGATAGAAGAAAATACCTAATGCACTTTCTAATGTTAGTAATATCACCTATATTTTTTATTTTTTTTATTTTGGGGGTCTTTGTTATTTTATTAGGGGGCTTAGATTAGGTGTAAGTAGCTTAAAATTGTTGTAATTTTTTCTAATGTTTGTAAATATTTTTTTTATTTTTTGTAGCTTAGTTCTTTTTTATTTTTTGTACTTTAGTTAGTTTATTTAATTGTAGTTATTTGTAGGAATTGTATTTAATTTATTTATTGATAGTGTAGTGTTAGGTTTAATTGTAGATAAATGTAGGTATTTTATTTAATTGATTTAATGATAGTATAGTGTTAGGTTTAATTGTAACTTAGGTTAGGATTTATTTTACAGGCAACTTTGTAATTATTTTAACCAGGTGCAATAGCTATTAAATAGTTAAGAACTATTTAATAGTTACCTAGTTAAAATAATAACAAAATTACCTGTAAAATAAATCCTAACCTAAGTTACAATTAAACCTAACACTATACTATCATTAAATCAATTAAATAAAATACCTACATTTATCTACAATTAAACCTAACACTACACTATCAATAAATAAATTAAATACAATTCCTACAAATAACTACAATTAAATAAACTAACTAAAGTACAAAAAATAAAAAAGAACTAAGCTACAAAAAATAAAAAAAATATTTACAAACATTAGAAAAAATTACAACAATTTTAAGCTACTTACACCTAATCTAAGCCCCCTAATAAAATAACAAAGACCCCCAAAATAAAAAAATGCCCTACCCTATTCTAAATTACTAAAGTTCAAAGCTCTTTTACCTTACCAGCCCTGAACAGGGCCCTTTGCGGGGCATGCCCCAAGAAATTCAGCTCTTTTGCCTGTAAAAAAACACATACAATACCCCCCCCCAACATTACAACCCACCACCCACATACCCCTAATCTAACCCAATCCCCCTTAAATAAACCTAACACTAAGCCCCTGAAGATCTTCCTACCTTATCTTCACCATACCAGGTTCACCGATCGATCCAGAAGAGCTCCTCCGATGTCCTGATCCAAGCCCAAGCAGGGGGCTGAAGAGGTCCATGATCCGGCAGAAGTCATCATCCAAGCGGGAGCTGAAGAGGTCCATGATCCGGCTGAAGTCATCATCCACGTGGGAGCTGAAGAGGTCCATGATCCGGCTGAAGTCATCATCCAAGCGGGAGCTGAAGAGGTCCATGATCCGGCTGAAGTCTTCTATCAACGGCATCTTCAATCTTCTTTCTTCCGGATCCATCTTGCAGACCTCCGACGCGGAACATCCTGCTGGCCCGACGGACTACCGACGAATGAAGAATGCGAGCTCAATCTGATTGGCTGATTGGAATTAAATATAATATAGGGGTCGGCGATGTTAGGACAGCAGATTAGGGGTACATAGGGATAATGTAAGTAGCGGCGGTTTACGGAGCGGCAGATTAGGTGTTAAAAATAATATGCAGGGGTCAGCGATAGCGGGGGCGGCAGATTAGGGGTTAATAAGCAAACAATGGCTGCGTTAGGAGCTGAACGCGGCTTTTTTGCAGGTGTTAGGTTTTTTTTCAGCTCAAACAGCCCCATTGTTTTCTATGGGGGAATCGTGCACGAGCACGTTTTTGAGGCTGGCCGCGTCCGTAAGCAACTCTGGTATCGAGAGTTGCAGTGGCGTTAAATATGCCTGTATGCTCCCTTTTTGGAGCCTAACGCAGCCATTCTGTGAACTCTCAATACCAGAGTTATTTTAAAGGTGCAGCCAGAAAAAAGCCAGCGTTAGCTACGCGGGTCGTTACCGACAAAACTCTAAATCTAGGCGTGAGTGAGGAAACCTCACAACTTGTAATCAAACATATAGCTTGAAATTGTGGTGTGTCAATCAGATTCCTATCTGGTCCCCAACCAGAGATATTCAACCTACAAGTGAGGGAAAATGTTAAAAAATATCACCTTGTTGGGCTTGTCTGGGCTGCAGCCATAATAGGCTGTATTACCAAAAACCGCAAGAGATTATTTGTTAATCCGACAATTATCTTTGGAATCCTCTATCAACTGAATACGAAAGGGATGTAATTAAACATATGAGCATGTACAGAATAAGAATATGTACTTTTTGTGACTCTTATAGACTGGTCTGGACCTATAATTCCTAAGTGGCAGCCTACTACAGATCCAACACCCCTTGGTTTGCCAGGTTGAACTGACGGAATGTGTCTGTTGAACTGCTATTATTGTTCTATCCATATAGGGCATGAACAGTTTTCATTTTATTGGTCTACTATATACCTGCCTAATTGTTTTCTAGAATATGTTACTATGGAGGAGCTGTAAACAATTTTCCAATTCCTAAAGGAAGACTTTAAATGCAAAATATGCACCAGGCTTGATGGCCTTACAGCAATATGCTTGGCGGTGAGAAGAGATATTTCATTGTCAGATACTAACAGACCTGCTGTTGCGCCTATTTTACAGTATGGCACTAAAACAAGCATCCGTCTACAATTAAACCTAACACTACACTATCATTAAATAAATTAAATAAATTACCTACAATTACCTAAAATTAAATTAAATAAACTAACCTATAGTACAAAAAAACAAACACTAAATTACAGAAAATAAAAAAGAATTACAAGAAGTTTAAACTAATTACACCTAATCTAAGCCCCCTAATAAAATAATAAAGCCTCCAAAATAAAAAAATACCCTACCCTAGTCTAAATTACAAAGTAACCAGCTCTTTTACCAGCCCTTAAAAGGGCTTTTTGCGGGGCATTGCCCCAAAGTAATCAGCTATGTTACCTGTAAAAAAAAATACAACCCCCCAGCATTAAAACCCACCACCCACATACCCCTACTCTAACCCACCCAAACCCCCCTTAAAAAAACCTAACACTTACCCCCTGAAGATCACCCTACCTGGAGCCGTCTTCACCCAACCGGGCAGAAATCTTCATCCAAGGTGCGCAGAGGAGGTCCTTCATCCGGTAGAAGTCTTCATCCAGGTGGAGTTTTCAATCTTCCTCCATCCGGAGCGGAGCGGAGCCATCTTCAAAGGAGCCGACGCGGAGCCATACTCTTCAACCGACGACTGAACGACAAATGAAGGTTCCTTTAAGGGATGTCATCCAAGATGGCGTCCCTCGAATTCCAATTGGCTGATAGGATTCTATCAGCCAATCGGAGTTAAGGTAGGAAAAATCTGATTGGCTGATTGAATCAGCCAATCAGATTGAAGTTCGATTGGCTCATTGGATCAGCCAATAGAATGCGAAGTCCATTCTATTGGCTGATCCAATGAGCCAATCGGATTGAACTTCAATCCGATTGGCTGATTACATCAGCCAATCGGATTTTTCCTACCTTAACTCCGATTGGCTGATAGAATCCTATCAGCCAATCAGAATTCGAGGGACGCCATCTTGGATGACGTCCCTTAAAGGAACCTTCATTCGTCGTTCAGTCGTCGGTTGAAGAGGATGGCTCCGCGTTGGCTCCTTTGAAGATAGCTCCGCTCCGGATGGATGAAGATTGAAGACGCCGCCTGGATGAAGACTTCTACCGGATGAAGGACCTCCTCTGCGCACCTTGGATGAAGATTTCGGCCCGGTTGGGTGAAGACGGCTCCAGGTAGGGTGATCTTCAAGGGGTTAGTGTTAGTTTTTTTTAAGGGGGGTTTGGGTGGGTTAGAGTAGGGGTATGTGGGTGGTGGGTTTTAATGTTGGGGGGTTGTATTTTATTTTACAGGTAAAAGAGCTGATTACTTTGGGACAATGCCCCGCACAAAGCCCTTTTAAGGGCTGGTAAAAGAGCTGATTACTTTGTAATGTAGACCAGGGTAGGTCATTTTTTTATTTTGAGGGGCTTTATTATTTTATTAGGGGGCTTAGATTAGGTGTAATTAGTTTAAACTTCTTGTAATTCTTTTTATTTTCTGTAATTTAGTCTTTGTTTTTTTGTACTATAGTTTAGTTTATTTAATTTAATTTAATTTAATTTTAGGTAATTGTAGGTAATTTATTTAATTTATTTAATGATAGTGTAGTGTTAGGTTTAATTGTAACTTAGTTTAGGATTTATTTTACAGGTAATTTTGTAAGTATTTTAACTAGGTAGCTATTAAATAGTTAATAACTATTTAATAACTATTCTACCTAGTTAAAGTAAATATACAAAGTTGCCTGTAAAATAAAAATAAATCCTAAAATAGCTACAATATAATTATTAGTTATATTGTAGCTATCTTATGGTTTATTTTACAGGTAAGTATTTAGTTTTAAATAGGAATAATTTAGTTAATAATAGTAAGTTTTATTTAGATTTATTAAAATAATATTTAAGTTAGGGGGGTTAGGGTTAGTGTTAGACTTAGGTTTAGGGGTTAATAATTTTAATATAGGTGGCGGCGGTATAGGGGGGGGAAGGATAGGGGTTAATAACTTTAATATAGGTGGCGGCAGGGTCCGGGAGCGGCGGTTTAGGGGTTAAACAATTTATTTAGGCGGGCAGGGTCCGGGATCCGCAGGATAGGAGTTAATTAGTTTATGTAGGTAGCGGCGGTATAGGGGGCGGCAGATTAGGGGTTAATATTTATAATGTAGGTGGCGGCAGGGTCCGGGAGCGGCGGTTTAGGGGTTAATATGTATATTATAGTTGCGGCGGGGTCCGGGAGCGCCGGTTTAGGGGTTAATAAGTTTATTTAGTGGTGGCGGTGTAGGGGGGGGGCAGATTAGGGGTGTTTAGACTCGGGGTACATGTTAGGGTGTTAGGTGCAGACATCTCCCATAGGAATCAATGGGATATCGGGCAGCAGCGAACATAAGCTTTCACTATGGTCAGACTCCCATTGATTCCTATGGGATCCGCCGCCTGCAGGGCGGCGGATTGAAATCCAGGTACGCTGGGCCGGAATGGTGGCGAGCGTACCTGGTAGTAGTTTTATAACTACCAAAAGTAGTCAGATTGTGCCGAACTTGCATTCGGAACATCTGTAGTGACGTAACCATCAATCTGTGTCGGACTGAGTCCGGCGGATCGTAGGTTACGTCACTATATTCTACTTTTGCCGGGCAGTAGGGCTTGACAACTATGGCGAATCAGCCTCGCCACAAATACACTGCGGAATTCCAGTGTATTTGCGGTTGACGGCTTGATAACTAGAGGCCATAGAGTCCATTACAGTGAGTTTATCTTTTTGTTTGTTTTATAGACCTATAAGGTTTATAGCGAATCATGTCCGCCGCACATCAATAAATGCAGACAGCATATGCTGTCGGCATTTATCATTGCACCAGCAGTTCGGCTGCTAGCAGGGGGTGTCAATCAACCCAATTGTATTTGATCATGCTGATTGCTGTCCGCCACCTCACAGGTGGCGGACGAGTTAAGGAGCAGTGATCTTAGGATCGCTGTTTCTTAACTTTCGCTTCAGTCAGAACTGAAGCGGAGAGGGTCGGAAGCAGCATCCGCTACTTCATAAATAGACCCTATAAGTCTGTTGAAAGGTAGTGGATACTAGCACGATGACTAATTATTGTTCACAAATATTGTATAGACAGCTCCACATCTTTGGATGTGTATGTGTAGTATGCCTTGGTAACTGACCCATATTGTAAATAACACTGTACTCTACTTGAGAATACTTCCTACGTTTTTGTATTCACCACTTTTCATCTGATAGTATTGTTTGTAGTTTACATTGTGGTCTAATGGAAGGGGCATATCCTCTATTTGATATGCTAGTATAAGACATATAGGATTTATCTAGACGAGCTGGAGCATATTAAAGTCTAGCATATAGTGTTATGATCTACATTTATAAGCATTTAGTTCTACAGAAGTGTAGGCAACAATATAAGTATGCATTAGGGCTGTTTTCATACACTATTTTAGGAGTTATATTTTTCCCTCCAGCTATAATATATTTTAAATATATATTAAATATATATTAAAATATGGATTATTTATATAATGCTTTAGTATAGTTGTGCAGCATCATACATGTTTATTAGTATATCTAATGCCATGGGGTTAGAGTACTTAGAGTACTTATCTACACAAATGTAAATATTTTTTGACAGCTTAACTGTAGAAATTAGTTGCTGGTAGCTCCACTGTTCATATGTAGTAAATATTACTTAGTAGGCATAACTATCTTACTAGTTTCCTAACTAATAAGGGAAGGTTAATATAGAGCTTAATAGAAAGCAATACAATTAAATAAACTAACTAAAGTACAAAAAATAAAAAAGAACTAAGCTACAAAAAATAAAAAAAATATTTACAAACATTAGAAAAAATTACAACAATTTTAAGCTACTTACACCTAATCTAAGCCCCCTAATAAAATAACAAAGACCCCCAAAATAAAAAAATGCCCTACCCTATTCTAAATTACTAAAGTTCAAAGCTCTTTTACCTTACCAGCCCTGAACAGGGCCCTTTGCGGGGCATGCCCCAAGAAATTCAGCTCTTTTGCCTGTAAAAAAACACATACAATACCCCCCCCCAACATTACAACCCACCACCCACATACCCCTAATCTAACCCAATCCCCCTTAAATAAACCTAACACTAAGCCCCTGAAGATCTTCCTACCTTATCTTCACCATACCAGGTTCACCGATCGATCCAGAAGAGCTTCTCCGATGTCCTGATCCAAGCCCAAGCAGGGGGCTGAAGAGGTCCATGATCCGGCAGAAGTTATCATCCAAGCGGGAGCTGAAGAGGTCCATGATCCGGCTGAAGTCATCATCCACGTGGGAGCTGAAGAGGTCCATGATCCGGCTGAAGTCATCATCCAAGCGGGAGCTGAAGAGGTCCATGATCCGGCTGAAGTCTTCTATCAACGGCATCTTCAATCTTCTTTCTTCCGGATCCATCTTGCAGACCTCCGACGCGGAACATCCTGCTGGCCCGACGGACTACCGACGAATGAAGGCTCCTTTAAGGGACGTCATCCAAGATGGCGTCCCTCGAATTCCGATTGGCTGATAGGATTCTATCAGCCAATCGGAATTAAGGTAGGAAAATTCTGATTGGCTGATGGAATCAGCCAATCAGAATCCAGTTCAATCCGATTGGCTGATCCGATCAGCCAATCAGATTGAGCTCGCATTCTATTGGCTGATCGGAAGAGCCAATAGAATGCGAGCTCAATCTGATTGGCTGATTGGAATTAAATATAATATAGGGGTCGGCGATGTTAGGACAGCAGATTAGGGGTACATAGGGATAATGTAAGTAGCGGCGGTTTACGGAGCGGCAGATTAGGTGTTAAAAATAATATGCAGGGGTCAGCGATAGCGGGGGCGGCAGATTAGGGGTTAATAAGCAAACAATGGCTGCGTTAGGAGCTGAACGCGGCTTTTTTGCAGGTGTTAGGTTTTTTTTCGGCTCAAACAGCCCCATTGTTTTCTATGGGGGAATCGTGCACGAGCACGTTTTTGAGGCTGGCCGCGTCCGTAAGCAACTCTGGTATCGAGAGTTGCAGTGGCGTTAAATATGCCTTTATGCTCCCTTTTTGGAGCCTAACGCAGCCATTCTGTGAACTCTCAATAAAAGAGTTATTTTAAAGGTGCGGCCAGAAAAAAGCCAGCGTTAGCTACGCGGGTCGTTACCGACAAAACTCTAAATCTAGGCGTGAGTGAGGAAACCTCACAACTTGTAATCAAACATATAGCTTGAAATTGTGGTGTGTCAATCAGATTCCTATCTGGTCCCCAACCAGAGATATTCAACCTACAAGTGAGGGAAAATGTTAAAAAATATCACCTTGTTGGGCTTGTCTGGGCTGCAGCCATAATAGGCTGTATTACCAAAAACCGCAAGAGATTATTTGTTAATCCGACAATTATCTTTGGAATCCTCTATCAACTGAATACGAAAGGGATGTAATTAAACATATGAGCATGTACAGAATAAGAATATGTACTTTTTGTGACTCTTATAGACTGGTCTGGACCTATAATTCCTAAGTGGCAGCCTACTACAGATCCAACACCCCTTGGTTTGCCAGGTTGAACTGACGGAATGTGTCTGTTGAACTGCTATTATTGTTCTATCCATATAGGGCATGAACAGTTTTCATTTTATTGGTCTACTATATACCTGCCTAATTGTTTTCTAGAATATGTTACTATGGAGGAGCTGTAAACAATTTTCCAATTCCTAAAGGAAGACTTTAAATGCAAAATATGCACCAGGCTTGATGGCCTTACAGCAATATGCTTGGCGGTGAGAAGAGATATTTCATTGTCAGATACTAACAGACCTGCTGTTGCGCCTATTTTACAGTATGGCACTAAAACAAGCATCCATCTACAATTAAACCTAACACTACACTATCATTAAATAAATTAAATAAATTACCTACAATTACCTAAAATTAAATTAAATTAAATAAACTAACCTATAGTACAAAAAAACAAACACTAAATTACAGAAAATAAAAAAGAATTACAAGAAATTTAAACTAATTACACCTAATCTAAGCCCCCTAATAAAATAATAAAGCCTCCAAAATAAAAAAATACCCTACCCTAGTCTAAATTACAAAGTAACCAGCTCTTTTACCAGCCCTTAAAAGGGCTTTTTGCGGGGCATTGCCCCAAAGTAATCAGCTATGTTACCTGTAAAAAAAAATACAACCCCCCAGCATTAAAACCCACCACCCACATACCCCTACTCTAACCCACCCAAACCCCCCTTAAAAAAACCTAACACTTACCCCCTGAAGATCACCCTACCTGGAGCCGTCTTCACCCAACCGGGCAGAAATCTTCATCCAAGGTGCGCAGAGGAGGTCCTTCATCCGGTAGAAGTCTTCATCCAGGTGGAGTTTTCAATCTTCCTCCATCCGGAGCGGAGCGGAGCCATCTTCAAAGGAGCCGACGCGGAGCCATACTCTTCAACCGACGACTGAACGACAAATGAAGGTTCCTTTAAGGGATGTCATCCAAGATGGCGTCCCTCGAATTCCAATTGGCTGATAGGATTCTATCAGCCAATCGGAGTTAAGGTAGGAAAAATCTGATTGGCTGATTGAATCAGCCAATCAGATTGAAGTTCAATTCGATTGGCTCATTGGATCAGCCAATAGAATGCGAAGTCCATTCTATTGGCTGATCCAATGAGCCAATCGGATTGAACTTCAATCCGATTGGCTGATTACATCAGCCAATCGGATTTTTCCTACCTTAACTCCGATTGGCTGATAGAATCCTATCAGCCAATCAGAATTCGAGGGACGCCATCTTGGATGACGTCCCTTAAAGGAACCTTCATTCGTCGTTCAGTCGTCGGTTGAAGAGGATGGCTCCGCGTTGGCTCCTTTGAAGATAGCTCCGCTCCGGATGGATGAAGATTGAAGACGCCGCCTGGATGAAGACTTCTACCGGATGAAGGACCTCCTCTGTGCACCTTGGATGAAGATTTCGGCCCGGTTGGGTGAAGACGGCTCCAGGTAGGGTGATCTTCAAGGGGTTAGTGTTAGTTTTTTTTAAGGGGGGTTTGGGTGGGTTAGAGTAGGGGTATGTGGGTGGTGGGTTTTAATGTTGGGGGGTTGTATTTTATTTTACAGGTAAAAGAGCTGATTACTTTGGGACAATGCCCCGCACAAAGCCCTTTTAAGGGCTGGTAAAAGAGCTGATTACTTTGTAATGTAGACCAGGGTAGGTCATTTTTTTATTTTGAGGGGCTTTATTATTTTATTAGGGGGCTTAGATTAGGTGTAATTAGTTTAAACTTCTTGTAATTCTTTTTATTTTCTGTAATTTAGTCTTTGTTTTTTTGTACTATAGTTTAGTTTATTTAATTTAATTTAATTTAATTTTAGGTAATTGTAGGTAATTTATTTAATTTATTTAATGATAGTGTAGTGTTAGGTTTAATTGTAACTTAGTTTAGGATTTATTTTACAGGTAATTTTGTAAGTATTTTAACTAGGTAGCTATTAAATAGTTAATAACTATTTAATAACTATTCTACCTAGTTAAAGTAAATATACAAAGTTGCCTGTAAAATAAAAATAAATCCTAAAATAGCTACAATATAATTATTAGTTATATTGTAGCTATCTTAGGGTTTATTTTACAGGTAAGTATTTAGTTTTAAATAGGAATAATTTAGTTAATAATAGTAAGTTTTATTTAGATTTATTAAAATAATATTTAAGTTAGGGGGGGTTAGGGTTAGTGTTAGACTTAGGTTTAGGGGTTAATAATTTTAATATAGGTGGCGGCGGTATAGGGGGGGGAAGGATAGGGGTTAATAACTTTAATATAGGTGGCGGCAGGGTCCGGGAGCGGCGGTTTAGGGGTTAAACAATTTATTTAGGCGGGCAGGGTCCGGGATCCGCAGGATAGGAGTTAATTAGTTTATGTAGGTAGCGGCGGTATAGGGGGCGGCAGATTAGGGGTTAATATTTATAATGTAGGTGGCGGCAGGGTCCGGGAGCGGCGGTTTAGGGGTTAATATGTATATTATAGTTGCGGCGGGGTCCGGGAGCGCCGGTTTAGGGGTTAATAAGTTTATTTAGTGGTGGCGGTGTAGGGGGGGGGCAGATTAGGGGTGTTTAGACTCGGGGTACATGTTAGGGTGTTAGGTGCAGACATCTCCCATAGGAATCAATGGGATATCGGGCAGCAGCGAACATAAGCTTTCACTATGGTCAGACTCCCATTGATTCCTATGGGATCCGCCGCCTGCAGGGCGGCGGATTGAAATCCAGGTACGCTGGGCCGGAATGGTGGTGAGCGTACCTGGTAGTAGTTTTATAACTACCAAAAGTAGTCAGATTGTGCCGAACTTGCATTCGGAACATCTGTAGTGACGTAACCATCAATCTGTGTCGGACTGAGTCCGGCGGATCGTAGGTTACGTCACTATATTCTACTTTTGCCGGGCAGTAGGGCTTGACAACTATGGCGAATCAGCCTCGCCACAAATACACTGCGGAATTCCAGTGTATTTGCGGTTGACGGCTTGATAACTAGAGGCCATAGAGTCCATTACAGTGAGTTTATCTTTTTGTTTGTTTTATAGACCTATAAGGTTTATAGCGAATCATGTCCGCCGCACATCAATAAATGCCGACAGCATATGCTGTCTGCATTTATCATTGCACCAGCAGTTCGGCTGCTAGCAGGGGGTGTCAATCAACCCAATTGTATTTGATCATGCTGATTGCTGTCCGCCACCTCACAGGTGGCGGACGAGTTAAGGAGCAGTGATCTTAGGATCGCTGTTTCTTAACTTTCGCTTCAGTCAGAACTGAAGCGGAGAGGGTCGGAAGCAGCATCCGCTACTTCATAAATAGACCCTATAAGTCTGTTGAAAGGTAGTGGATACTAGCACGATGACTAATTATTGTTCACAAATATTGTATAGACAGCTCCACATCTTTGGATGTGTATGTGTAGTATGCCTTGGTAACTGACCCATATTGTAAATAACACTGTACTCTACTTGAGAATACTTCCTACGTTTTTGTATTCACCACTTTTCATCTGATAGTATTGTTTGTAGTTTACATTGTGGTCTAATGGAAGGGGCATATCCTCTATTTGATATGCTAGTATAAGACATATAGGATTTATCTAGACGAGCTGGAGCATATTAAAGTCTAGCATATAGTGTTATGATCTACATTTATAAGCATTTAGTTCTACAGAAGTGTAGGCAACAATATAAGTATGCATTAGGGCTGTTTTCATACACTATTTTAGGAGTTATATTTTTCCCTCCAGCTATAATATATTTTAAATATATATTAAATATATATTAAAATATGGATTATTTATATAATGCTTTAGTATAGTTGTGCAGCATCATACATGTTTATTAGTATATCTAATGCCATGGGGTTAGAGTACTTAGAGTACTTATCTACACAAATGTAAATATTTTTTGACAGCTTAACTGTAGAAATTAGTTGCTGGTAGCTCCACTGTTCATATGTAGTAAATATTACTTAGTAGGCATAACTATCTTACTAGTTTCCTAACTAATAAGGGAAGGTTAATATAGAGCTTTATAGAAAGCAATACAATTAAATAAACTAACTAAAGTACAAAAAATAAAAAAGAACTAAGCTACAAAAAATAAAAAAAATATTTACAAACATTAGAAAAAATTACAACAATTTTAAGCTACTTACACCTAATCTAAGCCCCCTAATAAAATAACAAAGACCCCCAAAATAAAAAAATGCCCTACCCTATTCTAAATTACTAAAGTTCAAAGCTCTTTTACCTTACCAGCCCTGAACAGGGCCCTTTGCGGGGCATGCCCCAAGAAATTCAGCTCTTTTGCCTGTAAAAAAACACATACAATACCCCCCCCCCCAACATTACAACCCACCACCCACATACCCCTAATCTAACCCAATCCCCCTTAAATAAACCTAACACTAAGCCCCTGAAGATCTTCCTACCTTATCTTCACCATACCAGGTTCACCGATCGATCCAGAAGAGCTCCTCCGATGTCCTGATCCAAGCCCAAGCAGGGGGCTGAAGAGGTCCATGATCCGGCAGAAGTCATCATCCAAGCGGGAGCTGAAGAGGTCCATGATCCGGCTGAAGTCATCATCCACGTGGGAGCTGAAGAGGTCCATGATCCGGCTGAAGTCATCATCCAAGCGGGAGCTGAAGAGGTCCATGATCCGGCTGAAGTCTTCTATCAACGGCATCTTCAATCTTCTTTCTTCCAGATCCATCTTGCAGACCTCCGACGCGGAACATCCTGCTGGCCCGACGGACTACCGACGAATGAAGGCTCCTTTAAGGGACGTCATCCAAGATGGCGTCCCTCGAATTCCGATTGGCTGATAGGATTCTATCAGCCAATCGGAATTAAGGTAGGAAAATTCTGATTGGCTGATGGAATCAGCCAATCAGAATCCAGTTCAATCCGATTGGCTGATCCGATCAGCCAATCAGATTGAGCTCGCATTCTATTGGCTGATCGGAACAGCCAATAGAATGCGAGCTCAATCTGATTGGCTGATTGGAATTAAATATAATATAGGGGTCGGCGATGTTAGGACAGCAGATTAGGGGTACATAGGGATAATGTAAGTAGCGGCGGTTTACGGAGCGGCAGATTAGGGGTTAAAAATAATATGCAGGGGTCAGCGATAGCGGGGGGCGGCAGATTAGGGGTTAATAAGCAAACAATGGCTGCGTTAGGAGCTGAACGCGGCTTTTTTGCAGGTGTTAGGTTTTTTTTCAGCTCAAACAGCCCCATTGTTTTCTATGGGGGAATCGTGCACGAGCACGTTTTTGAGGCTGGCCGCGTCCGTAAGCAACTCTGGTATCGAGAGTTGCAGTGGCGTTAAATATGCCTGTATGCTCCCTTTTTGGAGCCTAACGCAGCCATTCTGTGAACTCTCAATACCAGAGTTATTTTAAAGGTGCGGCCAGAAAAAAGCCAGCGTTAGCTACGCGGGTCGTTACCGACAAAACTCTAAATCTAGGCGTGAGTGAGGAAACCTCACAACTTGTAATCAAACATATAGCTTGAAATTGTGGTGTGTCAATCAGATTCCTATCTGGTCCCCAACCAGAGATATTCAACCTACAAGTGAGGGAAAATGTTAAAAAATATCACCTTGTTGGGCTTGTCTGGGCTGCAGCCATAATAGGCTGTATTACCAAAAACCGCAAGAGATTATTTGTTAATCCGACAATTATCTTTGGAATCCTCTATCAACTGAATACGAAAGGGATGTAATTAAACATATGAGCATGTACAGAATAAGAATATGTACTTTTTGTGACTCTTATAGACTGGTCTGGACCTATAATTCCTAAGTGGCAGCCTACTACAGATCCAACACCCCTTGGTTTGCCAGGTTGAACTGACGGAATGTGTCTGTTGAACTGCTATTATTGTTCTATCCATATAGGGCATGAACAGTTTTCATTTTATTGGTCTACTATATACCTGCCTAATTGTTTTCTAGAATATGTTACTATGGAGGAGCTGTAAACAATTTTCCAATTCCTAAAGGAAGACTTTAAATGCAAAATATGCACCAGGCTTGATGGCCTTACAGCAATATGCTTGGCGGTGAGAAGAGATATTTCATTGTCAGATACTAACAGACCTGCTGTTGCGCCTATTTTACAGTATGGCACTAAAACAAGCATCCGTCTACAATTAAACCTAACACTACACTATCATTAAATAAATTAAATAAATTACCTACAATTACCTAAAATTAAATTAAATTAAATAAACTAACCTATAGTACAAAAAAACAAACACTAAATTACAGAAAATAAAAAAGAATTACAAGAAGTTTAAACTAATTACACCTAATCTAAGCCCCCTAATAAAATAATAAAGCCTCCAAAATAAAAAAATACCCTACCCTAGTCTAAATTACAAAGTAACCAGCTCTTTTACCAGCCCTTAAAAGGGCTTTTTGCGGGGCATTGCCCCAAAGTAATCAGCTATGTTACCTGTAAAAAAAAATACAACCCCCCAACATTAAAACCCACCACCCACATACCCCTACTCTAACCCACCCAAACCCCCCTTAAAAAAACCTAACACTTACCCCCTGAAGATCACCCTACCTGGAGCCGTCTTCACCCAACCGGGCAGAAATCTTCATCCAAGGTGCGCAGAGGAGGTCCTTCATCCGGTAGAAGTCTTCATCCAGGTGGAGTTTTCAATCTTCCTCCATCCGGAGCGGAGCGGAGCCATCTTCAAAGGAGCCGACGCGGAGCCATACTCTTCAACCGACGACTGAACGACAAATGAAGGTTCCTTTAAGGGATGTCATCCAAGATGGCGTCCCTCGAATTCCAATTGGCTGATAGGATTCTATCAGCCAATCGGAGTTAAGGTAGGAAAAATCTGATTGGCTGATTGAATCAGCCAATCAGATTGAAGTTCGATTGGCTCATTGGATCAGCCAATAGAATGCGAAGTCCATTCTATTGGCTGATCCAATGAGCCAATCGGATTGAACTTCAATCCGATTGGCTGATTACATCAGCCAATCGGATTTTTCCTACCTTAACTCCGATTGGCTGATAGAATCCTATCAGCCAATCAGAATTCGAGGGACGCCATCTTGGATGACGTCCCTTAAAGGAACCTTCATTCGTCGTTCAGTCGTCGGTTGAAGAGGATGGCTCCGCGTTGGCTCCTTTAAAGATAGCTCCGCTCCGGATGGATGAAGATTGAAGACGCCGCCTGGATGAAGACTTCTACCGGATGAAGGACCTCCTCTGTGCACCTTGGATGAAGATTTCGGCCCGGTTGGGTGAAGACGGCTCCAGGTAGGGTGATCTTCAAGGGGTTAGTGTTAGTTTTTTTTAAGGGGGGTTTGGGTGGGTTAGAGTAGGGGTATGTGGGTGGTGGGTTTTAATGTTGGGGGGTTGTATTTTATTTTACAGGTAAAAGAGCTGATTACTTTGGGACAATGCCCCGCACAAAGCCCTTTTAAGGGCTGGTAAAAGAGCTGATTACTTTGTAATGTAGACCAGGGTAGGTCATTTTTTTATTTTGAGGGGCTTTATTATTTTATTAGGGGGCTTAGATTAGGTGTAATTAGTTTAAACTTCTTGTAATTCTTTTTATTTTCTGTAATTTAGTCTTTGTTTTTTTGTACTATAGTTTAGTTTATTTAATTTAATTTAATTTAATTTTAGGTAATTGTAGGTAATTTATTTAATTTATTTAATGATAGTGTAGTGTTAGGTTTAATTGTAACTTAGTTTAGGATTTATTTTACAGGTAATTTTGTAAGTATTTTAACTAGGTAGCTATTAAATAGTTAATAACTATTTAATAACTATTCTACCTAGTTAAAGTAAATATACAAAGTTGCCTGTAAAATAAAAATAAATCCTAAAATAGCTACAATATAATTATTAGTTATATTGTAGCTATCTTAGGGTTTATTTTACAGGTAAGTATTTAGTTTTAAATAGGAATAATTTAGTTAATAATAGTAAGTTTTATTTAGATTTATTAAAATAATATTTAAGTTAGGGGGGGTTAGGGTTAGTGTTAGACTTAGGTTTAGGGGTTAATAATTTTAATATAGGTGGCGGCGGTATAGGGGGGGAAGGATAGGGGTTAATAACTTTAATATAGGTGGCGGCAGGGTCCGGGAGCGGCGGTTTAGGGGTTAAACAATTTATTTAGGCGGGCAGGGTCCGGGATCCGCAGGATAGGAGTTAATTAGTTTATGTAGGTAGCGGCGGTATAGGGGGCGGCAGATTAGGGGTTAATATGTATAATGTAGGTGGCGGCAGGGTCCGGGAGCGGCGGTTTAGGGGTTAATATGTATATTATAGTTGCGGCGGGGTCCGGGTGCGCCGGTTTAGGGGTTAATAAGTTTATTTAGTGGTGGCGGTGTAGGGGGGGGCAGATTAGGGGTGTTTAGACTCGGGGTACATGTTAGGGTGTTAGGTGCAGACATCTCCCATAGGAATCAATGGGATATCGGGCAGCAGCGAACATAAGCTTTCACTATGGTCAGACTCCCATTGATACCTATGGGATCCGCCGCCTGCAGGGCGGCGGATTGAAATCCAGGTACGCTGGGACGGAATAGTGGCGAGCGTACCTGGTAGTAGTTTTATAACTACCAAAAGTAGTCAGATTGTGCCGAACTTGCATTCGGAACATCTGTAGTGACGTAACCATCAATCTGTGTCGGACTGAGTCCGGCGGATCGTAGGTTACGTCACTATATTCTACTTTTGCCGGGCAGTAGGGCTTGACAACTATGGCGAATCAGCCTCGCCACAAATACACTGCGGAATTCCAGTGTATTTGCGGTTGACGGCTTGATAACTAGAGGCCATAGAGTCCATTACAGTGAGTTTATCTTTTTGTTTGTTTTATAGACCTATAAGGTTTATAGCGAATCATGTCCGCCGCACATCAATAAATGCAGACAGCATATGCTGTCGGCATTTATCATTGCACCAGCAGTTCGGCTGCTAGCAGGGGGTGTCAATCAACCCAATTGTATTTGATCATGCTGATTGCTGTCCGCCACCTCACAGGTGGCGGACGAGTTAAGGAGCAGTGATCTTAGGATCGCTGTTTCTTAACTTTCGCTTCAGTCAGAACTGAAGCGGAGAGGGTCGGAAGCAGCATCCGCTACTTCATAAATAGACCCTATAAGTCTGTTGAAAGGTAGTGGATACTAGCACGATGACTAATTATTGTTCAAAAATATTGTATAGACAGCTTAGGATTTATTTTACAGGTAATTTTGTATTTTAACTAGGTAGCTATTAAATAGTTAATAACTATTTAATAACTATTCTACCTAGTTAAAGTAAATATACAAAGTTGCCTGTAAAATAAAAATAAATCCTAAAATAGCTACAATATAATTATTAGTTATATTGTAGCTATCTTAGGGTTTATTTTACAGGTAAGTATTTAGTTTTAAATAGGAATAATTTAGTTAATAATAGTAAGTTTTATTTAGATTTATTAAAATAATATTTAAGTTAGGGGGGGTTAGGGTTAGTGTAAGACTTAGGTTTAGGGGTTAATAATTTTAATATAGGTGGCGGCGGTATAGGGGGGGAAGGATAGGGGTTAATAACTTTAATATAGGTGGCGGCAGGGTCCGGGAGCGGCGGTTTAGGGGTTAAACAATTTATTTAGGCGGGCAGGGTCCGGGATCCGCAGGATAGGAGTTAATTAGTTTATGTAGGTAGCGGCGGTATAGGGGGCGGCAGATTAGGGGTTAATATGTATAATGTAGGTGGCGGCAGGGTCCGGGAGCGGCGGTTTAGGGGTTAATATGTATATTATAGTTGCGGCGGGGTCCGGGTGCGCCGGTTTAGGGGTTAATAAGTTTATTTAGTGGTGGCGGTGTAGGGGGGGGCAGATTAGGGGTGTTTAGACTCGGGGTACATGTTAGGGTGTTAGGTGCAGACATCTCCCATAGGAATCAATGGGATATCGGGCAGCAGCGAACATAAGCTTTCACTATGGTCAGACTCCCATTGATTCCTATGGGATCCGCCGCCTGCAGGGCGGCGGATTGAAATCCAGGTACGCTGGGCCGGAATAGTGGCGAGCGTACCTGGTAGTAGTTTTATAACTACCAAAAGTAGTCAGATTGTGCCGAACTTGCATTCGGAACATCTGTAGTGACGTAACCATCAATCTGTGTCGGACTGAGTCCGGCGGATCGTAGGTTACGTCACTATATTCTACTTTTGCCGGGCAGTAGGGCTTGACAACTATGGCGAATCAGCCTCGCCACAAATACACTGCGGAATTCCAGTGTATTTGCGGTTGACGGCTTGATAACTAGAGGCCATAGAGTCCATTACAGTGAGTTTATCTTTTTGTTTGTTTTATAGACCTATAAGGTTTATAGCGAATCATGTCCGCCGCACATCAATAAATGCAGACAGCATATGCTGTCGGCATTTATCATTGCACCAGCAGTTCGGCTGCTAGCAGGGGGTGTCAATCAACCCAATTGTATTTGATCATGCTGATTGCTGTCCGCCACCTCACAGGTGGCGGACGAGTTAAGGAGCAGTGATCTTAGGATCGCTGTTTCTTAACTTTCGCTTCAGTCAGAACTGAAGCGGAGAGGGTCGGAAGCAGCATCCGCTACTTCATAAATAGACCCTATAAGTCTGTTGAAAGGTAGTGGATACTAGCACGATGACTAATTATTGTTCACAAATATTGTATAGACAGCTCCACATCTTTGGATGTGTATGTGTAGTATGCCTTGGTAACTGACCCATATTGTAAATAACACTGTACTCTACTTGAGAATACTTCCTACGTTTTTGTATTCACCACTTTTCATCTGATAGTATTGTTTGTAGTTTACATTGTGGTCTAATGGAAGGGGCATATCCTCTATTTGATATGCTAGTATAAGACATATAGGATTTATCTAGACGAGCTGGAGCATATTAAAGTCTAGCATATAGTGTTATGATCTACATTTATAAGCATTTAGTTCTACAGAAGTGTAGGCAACAATATAAGTATGCATTAGGGCTGTTTTCATACACTATTTTAGGAGTTATATTTTTCCCTCCAGCTATAATATATTTTAAATATATATTAAAATATGGATTATTTATATAATGCTTTAGTATAGTTGTGCAGCATCATACATGTTTATTAGTATATCTAATGCCATGGGGTTAGAGTACTTATCTACACAAATGTAAATATTTTTTGACAGCTTAACTGTAGAAATTAGTTGCTGGTAGCTCCACTGTTCATATGTAGTAAATATTACTTAGTAGGCATAACTATCTTACTAGTTTCCTAACTAATAAGGGAAGGTTAATATAGAGCTTTATAGAAAGCTTACCTTCCTTCTTACAGTGTTTAGTCTACACGTCTTGCTAGCCTAGAGCCCATAGTTATAGGATCACTATAGTATTTTACTTAGAATTGACCTAAATAAGTGCTCTTATTGGACAATTTTATATTTTAGAATATATACGGCTAGATTACGAGTTGTGCGTTAGGGTAAAAAAGCAGCGTTAAGAGGTCCTAACGCTGCTTTTTTACGCCCGCTGGTATTAAGAGTCTTGAAGGTTTAGGTGTACCGCCTTACCGCAAAACGACTTACATAATCTTTGTAAAGTCTTTTTTCTATGGGACTTCCATAGCGCCGGTATTACGAGTCTGTCCTGGGAGGCCAAAAAGTGAGCGGTACACCCTACCCTAACGCATTTTTATGCTACAACGCCATAGCATAAAACATAACTAAAGTGCTAAAAAGTACACTAACACCCATAAACTACAAATTAACCCCTATACCGAGGCCCTCCGGCATCGCAAACACTATAATAAAAAATTTAACCCCTGATCTGCCGCTCCGGACACCGCCGCCACCTACATTATATTTATTAACCCCTAATCTACTGCCCCCAACATCGCTGACAAATACATTATATTTATTAACCCCTAATCTGCTGCCCCCAACATCGCCGACAACTACATTATATTTATTAACCTCTAATCTGCCGCCCCCAATGTGGCAGCAACCTACCTACACTTTTTAACCCCTAATCTGCCACCCCAAACGTCGCCGCCACTATAATAAACATATTATCCCCTAAACCGCTGCACTTCCACCTCGCAAACATTAGTTAAATATTATTAACTCCTAATCTGCTGTCCCTAACATCGCCGCCACCTACCTACATTTATTAAACCCTAATCTGCCGCCACCAATGTCGCCGCCACTATATTAAAGTTATTAACCCCTAAACCTAAGTCTAGCCCTAAACCTAATACCCACTTTCTTAAATATAATTTAAATAAATCTAAATAAATATTCCTATCATTAACTAAATTATTCCTATTTAAAACTAAATACTTACCTATAAAATAAACCCTAAGCTAGCTACAATATAACTAATAGTTAATTTGTAGCTATCTTAGGGTTTATTTTTATTTTACAGGCAAGATTGTATTTATTTTAACTAGGTAGAATAGTTATTAAATAGTTATTAACTATTTAATAACTACCTAGCTAAAATAAATACAAAAGTACCTGTTAAATAAAACTTAACCTAAGTTACACTAACACCTAACACTACACTACAATTAAATAACTTAACTAAATTAAATACAATGAAATAAATTAAATACAATGAAATAAATTAAATTAAATTAGCTAAAGTACAAAAAAAACCCCCACTAAATTACAGAAAATAATAAAGAAATTACAGATATTTAAACTAATTACACCTAATCTAATAGCCCTATTAAAATAAAAAAGCCCCCCCAAAATAAAAAAAAACCCTAGCCTAAACTAAACTACCAATAGCCCTTAAAAGGACCTTTTGCGAGGCATTACCCCAAAGTAATCAGCTCTTTTACCTGTAAAAAAAAAAATACAAACAACTCCTCCAACAGTAAAACCCACCACCCACACAACCAACCCCCAAATAAAATACTATCTAAAATAACCTAAGCTCCCCATTGCCCTGAAAAGGGCATTTGGATGGGCATTACCATTAAAAGGGCAGTTAGCTCTTTTGCCATATATTGCCATATATATTTCTAATGTTTGTAAATTATTTTTTTATTTTTTTGTAACTTAGTTTTTTTTTATTTTTTGTACTTTAGTTAGTTTATTTAATTGTAGATAATTGTAGGTTAGGATTTATTTTACAGGTAATTTTACTAGGTAGCTATTAAATAGTTATTAACTATTTAATAGCTATTGTACCTAGTTAAAATAAATACAAAGTTGCCTGTAAGATAAATATAAATCCTAAAATAGCTACAATATAATTATTCGTTATATTGTAGCTATATTAGGGTTTATTTTACAGGTAAGTATTTAGCTTTAAATAGGAATAATTTATTTAATAAGAGTTAATTTATTTTGTTAGATAAAAATTATATTTAACTTAGGGGGCTGTTAGTGTTAGGGTTAGACTTAGCTTTAGGGGTTAATAAATTTAATAGTGGTGAGGTCCGGTCGGCAGATTAGGGGTTAATACTTGAAGTTAGGTGTCGGTGATGTTAGGGAGGGCAGATTAGGGGTTAATACTATTTATTATAGGGTTAGTGAGGCGGGAGGGAGGCGGATTAGGGGTTAATACATTTATTATAGTAGCGGTGAGGTCCGGTCGGCAGATTAGGGGTTAATTATTGTAGGTAGGCGGCGGCGGCAACGTTGTGGGGGGCAGATTAGGGGTTAATAAATATAATATAGGGGTCGGCGGTGTTAGGGGCAGCAGATTAGGGGTACATAGGGATAATGTAGGTTGCGGCGGTGTACGGAGCGGCAGATTAAGGGTTAAAAGTGTAATGCAGGTGTCAGCGATAGCGGGGGCGGCAGATTAGGGGTTAATAAGTGTAAGGTTAGGGGTGTTTAGACTCGGGGTACATGTTAGGGTGTTAGGTGCAGACTTAGGAAGTGTTTCCCCATAGGAAATAATGGGGCTGCATTAGGAGCTGAACGCTGCTTTTTTGCAGGTGTTAGGTTTTTTTTCAGCTCAAACTGCCCCATTGTTTCCTATGGGGAAATCGTGCACAAGCACGTTGTTGAAGCTGGCCGCGTCCGTAAGCACCGCTGGTATTGAGAGTTGCAGTGGCGGTAAATTATGCTCTACGCTCCCTTTTTGGAGCCTAACGCAGCCATTCTGTGAACTCTAAATACCAGCAGTATTTAAAAGGTGCGGGGGGGGGGGGAAGCACGCGTAGCTAACGCACCCCTTTGGCCGCAGAACTCTAAATCTAGCCGCAAGAGAACTAAGAAAAATTGATAACAGGAGGCAATTAGAAAGTTGCTTAAAATTGCCTGCTACATCTGAATCATATAAGTTTAATTTTGACTAAACTACCCCTTTAAGCCATTTCTGGGTGCTCTTTGTTGTGTGCTTAGGTTCATTGTCCTGCTGTAAGACCCATGACCGCTGACAGAGACCCTACTTTCTAATACTGGGCCCTACATTGCACCACAGAATTCTTTGGTACTCTCCAGATTTCATAATGCCGTGCACACAGTCAAGACATCCAGTTCCTGAAGCAGCAAAGCAACCCCAAAACATCAGTGAACCTCTACTATGTTTGACTGTAGCGACTGTATTCTTTCCTTTAAAAGGCTCATAACTTTTTCTGAAAACTGTAGAATGAGGGGCTTTACCAAAAAGCTGTAATTTTGTTTTGTCTGTCAACAGCACATTCTCCCAAAATAATTTTGACTTCCTCAGTTTTGGCAAACTCCAATCTGGCTTTTTATGTTTCTATGTCAGCAGTGGGGTCCTCCTGGGTCACCTACAATAGCGTCCCTTTTCATTCAGATGGCGACGTATAGTGTAAGCTGACACATTTGTACCCTGTGCCTGAAGGTCAGATTGAATTTGTCTGGAAGGTTCTTTATCCACCATTCAAACAATCCTTTGTTGCAATCTTTGATCAATTTTTCTGTTTCATCCATGTCCAGGGAGATTAGCGACAGTGCCATGGGGCTGAGATTGCCCATGATTTCCCACAATTGTTCTCAAATCCTCAGACAATTATTTGCTGCTCTTTCTCTTCGCCATGCTCAGTGTGGCACACAGAGACAAAAGAAAGGTTGAGTACATTTTTCACCATTTTAACTGGTTGCCGGTGTGATTTCTGTATTGTCAGCACCTGTTAATTGATACAGGTGAGTTTAATTAAAAATTACAGGAGCATCACACACTTGAAATGCAATTATTTCTTACAATTTTGAGAAGGTGCAAATAATATTGTCCAGTCCATTTTTGTAGTTTTGTGAGTAATGTTTTAGATTTGGCTTTTTTTCTCCAGTTTCTTTGTGTCATACCAATACAAACAAAATAAATAAACATGAGAATGCCTAAACATTTGTAATTGCAATAATGTTCTGGACGAAGAGGTACATTATCTGACAGAAATGCAGGGGTGCCAATATTTTTGGCAATGACTGTACCTGTATATCTATAGCTATAGAAAGGTATATTATTATTATTATTAGCAGTCATTTGTAGAGCGCCAGTAGGTTCTGCAGGGCTACAGACATGGGTCTAATACGCAAGGTTGTGAGAGGCAAAAGGACAGAGGGCCCTGCCAAGAGTTTTCACTGTTGAAAATCATCTCTCATGAAACTGATATGCAAAGCAGATAGGCCATAAGCTTGCATGCTAAGGGGGTTCAAGGGGATAACTAAAGGAGGAGAGGAACTAAGATAGGAAAATGCTAATGTATATTATATGCATCCATAAATAGTAGAGTCTTTAAGAAGTGATTGAAAGTTTGAAAACTAGGGGAGAGTCGTGTGGAGCGAGAGTTCCACAAAATAGGGGGAGGTAACAAGAGAGGTGGAGAGAAGGAGGTCATGAGCAGAGCGAAGGGGACAGGAGGGCAAGTATCTGGAGACTAGGTTGGAGATATAGGGTGAAACAGTGTTATTGAGAGCTTTAAAAGTTAAAGTCAGGATTTTATGTTTTATTCTGGAGGTTAGAGGAATCCAGTAAAGGGACTGGCAGAGAGGTGCAGCAGATGAGGAGCAATGTGTAAGGAAGATCAGCCTGGCAGAAGCATTTATTATGGATTGTAATGGAGACAGACAGCAGCTAGGGAGGCAGGAGAGGATGGAGTTGTAATAGTCAAGGCGGGAAATTATCAGAGAGTGGATTAATTTCTTAGTTGTGTCTTTTGTGAGGTGGCGAATTTTGGAGATGTTTTTAAGGTGGAGGCGGCAAGAATTGACCAAACACTGGATGTGGGGAGTGAAAGAGAGATCTGAGTCAAGTATGACCCCAAGACATTGGGCATGCACGGTTGGGGTAATTATGTTATTATCAACAGTTAGAGAAAGTTGAGAGGTAGGGATGTTGGAAGAAGGGGGGGAAATAAGGAGCACAGTATTTGAGAGATTTATCTTAAGGTAGTGAGAGGACATCCAAGATGAAATGTTAGAAAGACAATTAGTGACATGAGTTATTAAGGAAGGGGATAGGTCTGGTGCAAAGATGTAGATTTGGGTATCATCAGCATACAAATGTTATTGAAACCCATGGGACTGTATTACGGAACCTAAGGATGATGTATAAATTGAGAAGAGAAGGGGACAAAGGAAAGAACCATATGGTTCCCCTACAGAAAGTGTTAAATGACCAGAGACGGTAACACTAAAGGTCCGGTTAGACAGGTAAGAGGAGAGCCACGAGAGAGCTGTGTCACAGATGCTGAAAGATTGGCGGATTTGGAGCAAAAGAGTATGGTCAACCATGTCAAAGGCTGCAGACAGATCAAGAAGAATTAACAAAGAAAAGTGGCCTTTAGATTTTGCTGTAATTAGGTAATTAGTAAACTTAATGATTGCAGTTTCTGTGGGGTGTTGTGGGCGAAATCCAGAATGCAATGGATCAAGCGGGGACTTTAATGTGAGAAAATGTGATAAACATGTATATATGAGCCTTTCCGGAAGTTTTAAGCTGGGGGAGTAGGGAAATAGGGTGGTAGTTGGATGGGGATGATGAATTAAGAGAAGATTTTTTGAGGCTAGGTGTAATAAGTGGATGTTTAAGGGATGAGGAAAATATACCAATGCTGAGTAAGAGATTAAAAATATGTGTGAGAATAGGAGTAAGAGTAGGATAGAGGGAGGCAGTAATTGTGAGGGGATGGGATCAAGGGGACAGATAGAGAGGTGAGAGGAGGATATAAGGGCGGAAACTTCTTCCTCAGTAGTCGGAGCAAAAAAGCTGAGTCTGTGGCTTTGCGGGTTTTGGACATTGGTTATTGGTTGAGGGGGTTGGAGACTGGCAATGTGTTATGAGATGATTTAGTTTCTGATAGAATCTATTTTGTTGGTGAAGTTGTTGGCAAAATCTTGAGCTAAGAGAGAAGTAGAAATATGAGGTGGGGTGGGCTGAGAAGGGTGTTAAAAGTAGAGAACAGTAGAGAATTAGTCCTGCTTGGAGAGGTTAAGGGCAGAATAGCAGGAGTTTAAGATGAACTTGTAATAAAGGAAGTCAGTTGAACAGCAGGATTTGCTGCAATTTCACTCAGCAGTGTAGGAACATCTTTGTAGGTAGTATGTCAGAAGAGTATGCCAGGGCTGAGGATAAGTATGTGACTTTTTGCCTATGGTAGGAGGTGCCAAATTGTCAAGGACCGCTGTAAGAGTATAATTATAGTGACCGATAGATTGGTCAGGGCAAGAAAAGGAGGAGATGGAAGAAAGCAAAGGTTTGATAGAGTTTGAAAGATGTTGCCGATCAAGTGACTTAATAATCCTGTGTAATTTGGTGTGAGGGCTAGAAGGAGGGAGGGCAATAGGAAGTGATGTGATATTACAAAAGAGGAGATGATGGTCAGAAAGAGGAAAGGGGGAATTCGCTAAGTTTGAGAGAGTGCAGCGTCCATCTTTGTGAGAGGGAGAGTCAGACCATAGTGACAGACCGTAAGAGGAAGTGAGCTGGAGAAGTTTTTTTTGCAGCAGGGGCAGTGGGATTGTCAACAGGGAGATTGAAATCCCCAAGGATGAGGGCTGGGTAGATTGTGAGTGATTAAAGAAGTTTGCGACTGAGAGAAGCTTAGAGGCAGCAAGGGTAGATGGGTTATCAATGGGGATGTTGAAGTCCCCTAGGATTAGAGCAGGTGTATTTGTAGAGAGAAAGTGAGAAAGCCAGGCAGCAAAGTTATCAAGGAATTGGGAGGTTAGTCCAGGGGGGCGATAAGATAACTGCCACCCTGAGGGAGAGGGGAGAGAACGGGTGGATGCAGTGAACTTCAAAGGAGGAAAAGGAGAGAGATAGATGAGGATGCAGGTGCTGATAGGAGCAGGAGGGGGAGAGTACGATGCCAACACTGCCACCATGTCTCTCACCCAGCCTAGTTGTGTGGCTAAAGTGGAGACCACCATGCGTGAGAGCAGCAATGGAAGCAGTGTCAGAAGATGATAACCAGGTTTCAGTAATTGCTAGAAGATTGAAAGCATTAGAAATAAAAAGGTCATGAACAGTTGTAAGTTTGCTACAGACAGAGCGAGCATTCCAAAGAGCACAAGAAAAGAGAGGGGATAAGCGCTGTGTGTTAATAGAGATGAGATTGTTAGGATTGCGTGACCTAGAGTTTTTGCAGTGGGGGACTGAGTGAGAGTGTAAAAGGGCCAGGGTTAGGAGAGATGTCACCAGCAGCAAGCAGTAGGAGGAGTGTGAGTGACAGAAGGTGAGAGTGAGACTTGTAGGAGTGGGTATGATTAGACACAAGAGAGTTAGATGGGGAAGTATTTCTATGGAGACAGAGTAGTTCATTAGAAGACAGCATGGGGATGAGAGAAGGGAGGGTGAGATATGGATAGTGTGGGGGTTATTGTTGCAACAGGGAAGTGCAGTGAGTTTTAGGAAAAAGGAAGACAGAAATAGCAGAAAAGACATGGGGCACAATCACATATACAGCGCAGGCTTCAGTGCAATCGCTGCAACCCGCGCCACCCGTAATTTCACCTTGCACATCGGGCTATTACATATACGGCGCCGGCAGCTCATAAAGTGCTGTAAGACGGATAAACTAGCAATGTCCAGAAATGAGCGTAAATACAAATTTCTTGAGATCTCCCGTAAAAGTCTAACACGCCTCCCAAAAATAAGCCTGACACGTAAAAACCCCTATATCCGCAATCCCCCCCTCTCACTACTAATAATAAATGTATTAACCCCTAGTCCAACAACCCCCACAACACAATAAGCCTAATTAAACTATTAACCCCTATATCCGCCCTCAAACCCACACCGCAAGTAATAACTAAATTATTAACCCCTAAATCCACCAACCCCAACATCGCAAACTATCTATTAAAACTATTAACCCTTAATCCGCCATTAACCCACAACACAATCAACCTATTCAAGTATTAACCCCTAAACCGCCATAGCCCACAACGCAATAAACCTATTCAAGTATTAACCCCTAAACCGCCATAGCCCACAACACAATCAACCTACTAAAGTATTAACCCCTAAACCGCCATAGCCCACAATGCAATAAACCTATTCAAGTATTAACCCCTAAACCGCCATAGCCCACAACACAATCAACCTACTAAAGTATTAACCCCTAAACCGCCATAGCCCACAATGCAATAAACCTATTCAAGTATTAACCCCTAAACTGCCATAGCCCACAACGCAATAAACCTAACCACTAACCTAGCCCCCCCTAACCTAACCCCCCCTAAATGAACCCAAATTACCTAATTAACCAAATACTAAAGTTACTATTAAATTAAAAAAACACTACTTTAAAAATACAAATAAACTAAGTATAAATTAAAGGGACAGTCTAATCAAAATACTGGATAGACTTTCCCTTTAAGCTACAATTACAGAAAATAAAAAAATCTAAGATTACAGAAAATAATAAGGAAAATTACAAAATTTAAAAAAAATTATACCTAATCCCTATGAAAATAAAAAAGCCCCCCAAAATAAAAACACCCCCTAATCTAATAAACTACTAGTAGCCCTTAAAAGGGCTTTTTGCAGGGCATTGCCCCAAGATAATCAGCTCTTTTTCCAAAAAATACACAACCGCCCCTAACAGTAAAACCCCCCACCCACCAAAGCCCCCCAAATAAAATAACCTTACACTAAAAACCCTAAACTACCCATTGTCCTGAAAAGAACATTTGTTGGGCATTGCCCTTAAAAGGGCATTCAGCTCTTTTTCTGCCCACCCTATCTAAATAAAATAAACCCCCCAAAAACCCATTAAAAAACCCTAAGTCGAACCCCAAAGTGGTCCTCACCTGTCCTGAAGTCCAGTGGAGAAGGTCCTGTTCCAAGCGGTGAAGTCTTCTTCCAAGAGGCGACCTCTTCTTTCTTCTTCCAGAAATCATCCAATCGGATGAGAGCTACTGAAATCCTATTGGCTGTTAAAATCAGCCAATAGGATAAGAGCTACTGAAATTATATTGGCTGATTTGAGTAGCCAATAGAATTTCAGTAGCTCTTATAATATTGGCTGATTTGAACAGCTAATATGATTTCAGTAGCTCTCATCCGATTGCCTGATTTGAATTTGAAGGCTCAAATCAGCAAATAGGAATTCAAGGGACGCCATTTTTAATTGCGTAACTTGAATTCCTATACAGTGTACGGTGGAGATCGTGTGAAGAGGATCCTCCATGCTCCATGGCTCCGCGGTCACCGGTCTTCACTTCCAGGCTCGCCGGTCTTCAGTTCCAGGGTCGCCGGTCTTCAGCTCCGCGGTCATCGGTCTTCAACTCCACCCTCCGCTCCACGCCGGCTGGTTCCTGGAAGAAGAAAGAAGAGGTCGCCACTTGGAAGAAGACTTCACCGAATGGAACAGGACCTTCTCCACCGGACTTCCGGACAAGTGAGGACCACTTGGGGGTTAGACTTAGGGGTTTTTTTAGGGTTTTTTGGGGGGTTTATTTTATTTTGATAGGGTGGGCAAAAAAAGAGCTGAATGCCCTTTTAAGGGCAGTGCCCAACACATGCCCTTTTCAGGGCAATGGGTAGTTTAGGGTTTTTAGTGTTAGGTTATTTTATTTGGGGGGGTTTGGTGTGTGGGGGGTTTTACTGTTAGGGGGGTTGTGTATTTTTTGGAAAAAGAGCAGATTATCTTGGGGCAATGCCCTGCAAAAGCCCTTTTAAGGGCTACTGGTAGTTTATTAGATTAGGGGGTGTTTTTATTTGGGGGGGCTTTTATATTTTGATAGGGATTAGGTATAATATTTGTAAAAATGTTTATTTTTCTTTATTATTTTCTGTAATCTTAGATTTTTTTTATTTTCTGTAATTGTAGTTTAAGGGACAGTCTACTCCAGAATTTTTATTAGACTGTTCCTTTAATTTATACTTAGTTTATTTGTATTTTTAAAGTAGTGTTAGGTTTTTTTAATTTAATAGTAACTTTAGTATTTGGTTAATTAGGTAATTTGGGTTCATTTAGGGGATGTTAGGTTAGGGGGGGTTAGGTTTATTGCGTTGTGGGCTTTGGCAGTTTAGGGGTTAATACTTTAATAGGTTTATTGCGTTGTGGGCTATGGCGGTCTAGGGGTTAATACTTGAATAGGTTTATTGCGTTGTGGGCTATGGCAGCTTAGGGGTTAATACTTGAATAGGTTTATTGCTTTGTGGGTTAATGGTGGTTTATGGGGTTAATACTTGAATAGGTTTATTGCGTTGTGGGCTATGGCGGTTTAGGGGTTAATACTTGAATAGGTTTATTGCATTGTGGGTTAATGGTGGTTTAGGGGTTAATACTTTAATAGGTTTATTGCGTTGTGGGCTATGGCGGTTTAGGGGTTAATACTTGAATAGGTTTATTGCATTGTGGGTTAATGGCAGATTAAGGGTTAAAAGTTTTAATAGGTAGTTTGTGATGTTGGGGTTGGCGGATTTAGGGGTTAATAATTGAGTTATTACTTGCGGTGTGGGTTTGATGGCAGATATAGGGGTTAATACACTTTCAGCTAGATTATGAGTTTTGCGGTAAGAGGGGTGCGGTGCTAACTTGCACGTTATTGTCACCGCTCACTTTCCTACAGTGCTGGTATTACAGGTTTTCAGAAACCCGGCGTTAAAAGGCAAGAAGTGAGCGTAGAGCAAAATTGAGATCCATACCGCACTCCAATACCAGCGCTGCTTAAGTCAGCAGTGAGCTGGTTGTACGTGCTCGTGCACGATTTCCCCATAGACATCAATGGGGAGAGCTGGCTAAGAAAAGTCTAACACCTGCAAAAATGCAGCGTAAAGCTCAGTAACGCAGCCCCATTGATTCCTATGGGGAAACAACATTTATGTTTACACCTAACACCCTAACATTAACCCTGAGTCTAAACACCCCTAATCTTACACTTATTAACCCCTAATCTGCCGCCCCCGACATCGCCGACACCTACATTATATTTATTAACCCCTAATATGCTGCTCTGAACATCACCGCCACCTACATTATACTTATGAACCCCTAATCTGTCGCCCCCAACTTCGCCGACACCTACCTACATTTATTAACCCCTAATCTGCCGCCCCCAACGTCGCTGCCACTATATTATATTTATTAACCCCAAAACCTAAGTCTACCCTAACACCCCCTAACTTAAATATAATTAAAATAAATATAAATAAAACTTACTGTTAATAACTAAATAATTCCTATTTAAAACTAAATACTTACCTGTAAAATAAACCCTAAGCTAGCTACAATATAACTAATAGTTACATTGTATCTATCTTAGGTTTTATTTTTATTTTAAAGGCAAGTTTGTATTTATTTTAACTAGGTAGAATAGTTACTAAATAGTTATTAACTATTTAATAACTACCTAGCTAAAATAAATACAAATTGACCTGTAAAATAAAACCTAACCTGTCTTACACTAACACCTAACCTTACACTACAATTAAATAAATTCCCTAAAT
This sequence comes from Bombina bombina, assembly GCF_027579735.1. Taxonomy (NCBI): domain Eukaryota; kingdom Metazoa; phylum Chordata; class Amphibia; order Anura; family Bombinatoridae; genus Bombina; species Bombina bombina. Next base: position 65,029,441 of record NC_069504.1, on the reverse strand, counting down.
TAAATGCAATTAACTAAATTCAAAACATTTAGCTAAATTACAGAAAAACAAAAACAAATGATAAGATCTTTAAACAAATTACACCTAATCTAATAGCCCTATCAAAATAAAAAAAGCCCACCCAAAATAAAATAAAAAAACTAGCCTAAACTAAACTACCAATAGCCCTTAAAAGAGCCTTTTGTGGGGCATTGCCCCAAATAAATCAGCTCTTTTACCTGTAAAAAAAATACAAACAACCTAGGCTAGGGATTTTTTTATTTTGGGTGGGCTTTTTTTTATTTTGATAGGGCTATTAGATTAGGTGTAATTAGTTTAAAGATCTTGTAATTTGTTTTTATTTTCTGTAATTTAGATTTTTTTTTGTAATTTAGCTAATTGTTTTGAATTTAGTTAATTGTATTTAATTTAGGGAATTTATTTAATTGTAGGGTTAGGTTAGCTGTTAGTGTAAGACAGGTTAGGTTTTATTTTACAAGTCAATTTGTATTTATTTTTGCTAGGTAGTTATTAAATAGTTAATAACTATTTAGTAACTATTCTACCTAGTTAAAATAAATACAAACTTGCCTGTACAATAAAAATAAAACCTAAGCTGGATACAATGTAACTATTAGTTATATTGTAGCTAGCTTAGGGTTTATTTTATAGGTAAGTATTTAGTTTTAAATAGGAATTATTTAGGTAATAATTGTAGGCTTTATTCATATTTATTATAATTATATTTAAGTTAGGGGGTGTTAGGGTTAGACTTCGATTTAGGGGTTAATAAATATAATATAGTGCTGGTGACGTTGGGGCGGCAGATTAGGGGTTAATAAATGTAGGTAGGTGGCAGCGATGTTAGGGATGGCAGATTAGGGGTTTACAATATTTAACTAGTGTTTGTGAGGTGGGAGTGCGGCGGTTTAGGTGTTAATATGTTTATTCTAGTGGCGGCGATGTCGGGAGCGGCAGATTAGGGGTTAATAATTTTAGTGTTTGCGATGCGGGAGGGCCTCGATTTAGGGGTTAATAGGTAGTTTATGGGTGTTAGTGTACTTTTTAGCACTTTAGTTATGAGTTTTATGCTACGGCTTTGTAGTGTAAAACTCATAACTACTGACAAGAATGTGGTACGAATCTTGACGGGATAGGTTGTCCCGCTCACTTTTTGGCCTCCCAGGACAAGCTCGTAATTACCGGCGCTATGGAACAAGCTTGTAATTACCGGCGCTATGGAAGTCCCATAGAAAAAAGACTATATGCAAATTGCTTAAGCTGATTTGCGGTAAGGCCAAAAAAGTGTGCGGTGCCCCTAAATCTGCAAGACTCGTAATAGCAGCGGTAGTAAAAAAGCAGCGTTATAAGGCTTAACACTGCTTTTTTACTCATAATGCAAGACTCGTAATCTAGCCATTTATTAGTTATTGCGGTGGGGGATTGCGGTTGACAGGTAGATAGACATTGCGCATGCGTTAGGTGTTAGTTTATATTTGCAGGCATTTTCGGGAGTTACGGTGCTCCCATACTCAGTGCAAGGCTTGCTACGGCTGCCTTTTATGGCGAGGTAAAAATGGAGTAAGATTTCTCCATTTTCGCCACGTAAATCCTTGCACTAAATATGTGATACCAATTTATGACGTGGTCCCATGTTAGCCTATGGGAGAAAAAATTGCGTGCGACGGGTGAAATATACGTGTCGCATTTATATGCGGCGCTGTATATATGATACCAAAACCGTGCAAAAAAAAGCTTTTGTGGGCGACGCCGCATATGTAATGCAGTCCATGGAGAGCATTGTGCAGGTTTATAGTTAGTAAGTTGTACCTGTTAGTGGGACTGCAGATTCCCCCTCCAGTTTCTAACTTCAGCTCTTAACTTGCCACTTGTAAGACAGGGCACTTAGAAGCACAGGGCACACATAGCCAAGACTCAAATAGCCTATGCTCAGCTGTATGTAACAGTGAGATTTGAGTTGGAATGATTTAATTCAAGGCAGCTGTGTACAGATAGGCTAGTTAGTAGACTAGAGTTACATACACTTGCAAATTAGATTGGCGAGGGAGACATATGGGCCTCGATCACATATGCAGCGTCGCCCGCAAAAGCCGGCGACGCCGTTTTTTGCGCTGTTTTGGTATCACATATACGGCATAGCATACAAGTTACGCCCGTATATGTCACCCGTCGCTCGCAATTTTTACTCCCATAGGCTAACATGGAACCGCATCGTAAATCGGTATCCAATATCCAGCGCAAGGCCTTACGTGGCAAAAATGGAGAAATCTTACTCCATTTTATACCTCGCCATAAAAGGCAGCCGTAGCAGGCTTTGCACTGAGTATGGGAGCACCGTAACTCCATAAAATGCCTGCAAAAATAAACTAACGCCTAACGCATGCGCAATGTCTATCTACCTGTCAACTGCAATCCCCCACCGCAATAACTAATAAAGTCTATTAACCCCTAAACCGCCATAGTCCACACCGCAATAAACCTGTTCTAGTATTAACCCCTAAACCACCATAGCCCACACCGCAATAAACCTATTCTAGTATTAACCCCTAAACCGCCATAGCCCACATAGCCTATTCAATGTATGAACCCCTAATCTGCCGCCGCCAGGCGCCAACGTCGCCGCCACTATAATAAAGTTATTAACCCCTAAATCTAACTCTAAACCTAACCCTAACACCCCCCTAACTTAAATATTATTTCAATAAATCTAAATAATATTACTATTTTTAACTAAATTATTCCTATTTAAAACTAAATACTTACCTATAAAATAAACCCTATAGCCTAGATTTAGAGTTTGGCGGTAGCCGTGAAAATCAGCGTTAGAGGCTCCTAACGCTGGTTTTAGGCTACCGCCGGTATTTGGAGTCACTCAAAATAGGGTCTAACGCTCACTTTCCAGCCGCGACTTTTCCATACCGCAGATCCCCTTACGTAAATTGCGTATCCTATCTTTTCAATGGGATTTTTCTAACTCCAGTATTTAGAGTCGTGTCTGAAGTGAGCGTTAGACATCTAACAACAAAACTCCAGCCGCAGGAAAAAAGTCAGTAGTTAAGAGCTTTCTGGGCTAACGCCGGTTTATAAAGCTCTTAACTACTGTACTCTAAAGTACACTAACACCCATAAACTACCTATGTACCCCTAAACCGAGGTCCCCCCACATCGCCGACACTCTAAAAAAATGTTTTAACCCCTAATCTGCCGACCGCCACCTACGTTATCCTTATGTACCCCTAATCTGCTGCCCCTAACACCGCCGACCCCTGTATTATATTTATTAACCCCTAATCTGCCCCCCTCAATGTCGCCTCCACCTGCCTACACTTATTAACCCCTAATCTGCCGACCGCAAAGCGCCGCCACCTACGTTATCCTTATGTACCCCTAATCTGCTGCCCCTAACACCGCCGACCCCTATATTATATTTATTAACCCCTAATCTGCCCCCCACAACGTCGCCTCCACCTGCCTACACTTATTAACCCCTAATCTGCCGACCGGACTTGAGCGCTACTATAATAAAGTTATTAACCCCTAATCCGCCTCACTAACCCTATCATAAATAGTATTAACCCCTAATCTGCCCTTCCTAACATCGCCGACACCTAACTTCAATTATTAACCCCTTAATCTGCCGACCGAATCTCGCCGCTATTCTAATAAATGTATTAACCCCTAAAGCTAAGTCTAACCCTAATACTAACACCCCCCTAAATTAAATATAATTTAAATCTAACGAAATTAATTAACTCTTATTAAATAAATTATTCCTATTTAAAGCTAAATACTTACCTGTAAAATAAATCCTAATATAGCTACAATATAAATTATAATTATATTATAGCTATTTTAGGATTTATATTTATTTTACAGGTAACTTTGTATTTATTTTAACCAGGTGCAATAGCTATTAAATAGTTAAGAACTATTTAATAGCTAAAATAGTTAAAATAATTACAAATTTACCTGTAAAAGATATCCTAACCTAAGTTACAAATAAACCTAACACTAGACTATCAATAAATTAATTAAATAAACTACCTACAATTACCTACAATTAACCTAACACTACACTATCAATAAATTAATTAAATACAATTGCTACAAATAAATACAATTAAATAAACTAGCTAAAGTACAAAAAATAAAAAAGAACTAAGTTACAAAAAATAAAAAAAATATTTACAAACATCAGAAAAATATTACAACAATTTTAAACTAATTACACCTACTCTAAGCCCCCTAATAAAATAACAAAGCCCCCCAAAATAAAAAAATGCCCTACCCTATTCTAAATTACTAAAGTTCAAAGCTCTTTTACCTTACCAGCCCTGAACAGGGCCCTTTGCGGGGCATGCCCCAAGAAATACAGCTCTTTTGCCTGTAAAAAAAAACATACAATACCCAAGCCCCCCAACATTACAACCCACCACGCACATACCCCTAATTTAACCCAAATCCCCCTTAAATAAACCTAACACTAAGCCCCTGAAGATCATCCTACCTTGTCTTCACCATACCAGGTTCACCGATCGGTCCAGAAGAGCTCCTCCGATGTCCTGATCCAAGCCCAAGCGGGGGGCTGAAGAGGTCCATGATCCGGCTGAAGTCTTCATCCAAGCGGGCCAGAAGAGGTCTTCCATCCGATTGAAGTCTTCATCCAAGCGGCATCCATCCGGAGCGAAGCGGCAGCATCCTGAAGACCTCCACCGCGGAACATCCATCCTGGCCGACGACTGAACGATGAATGACAGTTCCTTTAAATGACGTCATCCAAGATGGCGTCCCTCGAATTCCGATTGGCTGATAGGATTCTATCAGCCAATCGGAATTAAGGTAGGAATATTCTGATTGGCTGATGGAATCAGCCAATCAGAATCAAGTTCAATCCGATTGGCTGATCCGATCAGCCAATCAGATTGAGCTCGCATTCTATTGGCTGTTCCGATCAGCCAATAGAATGCAAGCTCAATCTGATTGGCTGATTGGATCAGCCAATCGGATTGAACTTGATTCTGATTGGCTGATTCCATCAGCCAATCAGAATATTCCTACCTTAATTCCGATTGGCTGATAGAATCCTATCAGCCAATCGGAATTCGAGGGACGCCATCTTGGATGACGTCATTTAAAGGAACCGTCATTTGTCGTTCAGTCGTCGGCCAGGATGGATGTTCCGCGGTGGAGGTCTTCAGGATGCTGCCGCTTCGCTCCGGATGGATGCCGCTTGGATGAAGACTTCAATCGGATGGAAGACCTCTTCTGGCCCGCTTGGATGAAGACTTCAGCCGGATCATGGACCTCTTCAGCCCCCCGCTTGGGCTTGGATCAGGACATCGGAGGAGCTCTTCTGGACCGATCGGTGAACCTGGTATGGTGAAGACAAGGTAGGATGATCTTCAGGGGCTTAGTGTTAGGTTTATTTAAGGGGGGTTTGGGTTAGATTAGGGGTATGTGGGTGGTGGGTTGTAATGTTGGGGGACTTGGGTATTGTATGTTTTTTTTTACAGGCAAAAGAGCTGTATTTCTTGGGGCATGCCTCGCAAAGGGCCCTGTTCAGGGCTGGTAAGGTAAAAGAGCTTTGAACTTTAGTAATTTAGAATAGGGTAGGGCATTTTTTTATTTTGGGGGGCTTTGTTATTTTATTAGGGGGCTTAGAGTAGGTGTAATTAGTTTAAAATTGTTGTAATATTTTTCTTATGTTTGTAAATAATTTTTTATTTTTTGTAACTTAGTTCTTTTTTATTTTTTGTACTTTAGCTAGTTTATTTAATTGTATTTATTTGTAGCAATTGTATTTAATTAATTTATTGATAGTGTAGTGTTAGGTTAATTGTAGGTAATTGTAGGTAGTTTATTTAATTAATTTATTGATAGTCTAGTGTTAGGTTTATTTGTAACTTAGGTTAGGATTTCTTTTACAGGTAAATTTGTAATTATTTTAACTATTTTAGCTATTAAATAGTTCTTAACTATTTAATAGCTATTGTACCTGGTTAAAATAAATACAAAGTTACCTGTAAAATAAATATAAATCCTAAAATAGCTATAATATAATTATAATTTATATTGTAGCTATATTAGGATTTATTTTACAGGTAAGTATTTAGCTTTAAATAGGAATAATTTATTTAATAAGAGTTAATTAATTTCGTTAGATTTAAATTATATTTAACTTAGGGGGGTGTTAGTATTAGGGTTAGACTTAGCTTTAGGGGTTAATACATTTATTAGAATAGCGGTGAGATTCGGACGGCAGATTAGGGGTTAATAATTTAAGTTAGGTGTCGGCGATGTTAGGGAGGGCAGATTAGGGGTTAATACTATTTATGATAGGGTTAGTGAGGCAGATTAGGGGTTAATAACTTTATTATAGTAGCGCTCAGGTCCGGTCGGCAGATTAGGGGTTAATAAGTGTAGGCAGGTGGAGGCGACGTTGTGGGGGGCAGATTAGGGGTTAATAAATATAATATAGGGGTCGGCGATGTTAGGGCAGCAGATTAGGGGTACATAGGGATAATGTAAGTAGCGGCGGTTTACGGAGCGGCAGATTAGGGGTTAATAATAATATGCAGGGGTCAGCGATAGCGGGGGCGGCAGATTAGGGGTTAATAAGTGTAAGGTTAGGGGTGTTTAGACTCGGGGTACATGTTAGAGTGTTAAGTGCAGACGTAGGAAGGGTTACCGCATAGCAAACAATGGGGCTGCATTAGGAGCTGAACGCGGCTTTTTTGCAGGTGTTTGGTTTTTTTTCAGCTCAAACAGCCCCATTGTTTCCTATGGGGGAATCGTGCACGAGCACGTTTTTGAGGCTGGCCGCGTCCGTAAGCAACTCTGGTATCGAGAGTTGAAGCTGCGTTAAAAATGCTCTACGCTCCTTTTTTGGAGCCTAACGCAGCCTTTATGTGGACTCTCGATACCAGAGTTATTTTTATGGTGCGGCCAGAAAAAAGCCGGCGTTAGTTTTTCGGGTCGTTACCGACAAAACTCCAAATCTAGGCCTAAGATAGCTACAATATAATTAATAATTACATTGTAGCTATTTTAGGATTTATTTTTATTTACAGGCAACTTTGTATTTATTTTAAATAGGTATAATAGTTATTAAATAGTTAATAACTATTTAATAGCTACCTAGTTAAAATAACTACAAATTTACCTGTAAAAAAAACCTAACCTAAGTTACAATTACACCTAACACTACACTATCATTAAATGAATTAAATAAATTAACTACAATTACCTAAAATTAAATACAATTTACTAACTAATCTACCTAGTTAAAGGGACAGTCTACACCAGAATTTTTATTGTTTTAAAAGATAGATAATCCCATTACCCATTCCCCAGTTTTGCATAACCAACACAGTTATATTAATATACTTTTAACCTCTGTGATTATCTTGTATCTAAGCCTCTGCAAACTGCCCCTTTATTTCAGTTCACTTGACAGACTTGCAGTTTAGCCAATCAGTGCCTGCTCCCAGATAACTTCACGTGCACGAGCACAGTGTTATCTATATGAAATACATGAACTAACACCATCTAGTGGTGAAAAATTGTTAAAATGCAATCTGAAAGAGGTGGCCTTCAAGATCTAAGAAATTAGCATATGAACCTCCTAGGTTAAGCTTTCAACTAAGAATACCAAGAGAACAAAGCAAAATTGGTGATAAAAGTAAATTGGAAAAGTGTTTAAAATGACATTCTCTATCTGAATCATGAAAGTTTATTTTGGCCTAGACTGTCCCTTTAAAATAAATACAAAGTTGCCTGTAAAATAAAAATAAATCCTAAAATAGCTACAATGTAATTATTAATTATATTGTAGCTATCTTAGGGTTTATTTTATAGGTAAGTATTTAGTTTTAAATAGGAATAATTTAGTTACTAATATTAATTTTATTTAGATTTATTGAAATAATATTTAAGTTAGGGGGGTGTTAGGGTTAGACTTAGGTTTAGGGGTTAATAACTTTATTATAGTGGCGGCGACGTTGGTGGCGGCAGATTAGGGGTTAATAGATTTAATAGGCTATGTGGGCTATGGCAGTTTAGGGGTTAATACTAGAATAGGTTAATTGCGTTGCGGGCTATGGCGGTTTAGGGGTTAATAATTTAGTTATTACTTGCGGTGTGGGCTATGGCCTTTTGTCTTGTGTAACAGTAACTCTGAAGTTGCACTAATTAGATGCACATTAAATTTAATTGCGCTCAAGCAAACGCGTTTTATTTCAGTGCGCAACTTCTGATGCGCACAAAGAGCAGCAATATATACCTTATTGCTCGCATTTAACAGTAAGCGCACCACTCATAATTTAGCCCTTTATTTCTAATCTGAGGTAATTTGTCCTTGCTAACTAACTTATTTTTTTTTTTTTAGTAGAGGACCTCACTCCCAAAGTTTTTTGATTCCATTAACTGCTTCATGCCATTAGGATGTTCCATGCCATCCTAAAAGCGCTGGGCTTTAATGCCGAAGGACGGCATGGAACATCCCAACTTGTATGGCCTCCTGCAGCCTCCCCCTATGATGCAATAAGGATCAGACTGGGAGCATGCCTAGAAGTATAGACAGTCCCCTATAATCCAATTCCAGCCTTGGAATACCCTGATCACATTGACAAATGCGTGCTTTCATTTTTACAGTAAGTGTTTCATTCCAATGTTAACACTTTGATGCCGGCACAAAGGGGTTAAGTCTACTCTTTCATATAAGTAAGCAGAAATTGAGTTTAGCAAAACATTAGTTGCTATGGGAAACAAAATATCAGTTGCTAAGGGACACATGATTCATATTAGCCTTTATGCAAGTCGTTTATAGTTTATCACTATTTTTACTTCTTTATTTAAACCCATCTCAGCTTAAAAAAATGCAGAAATCTGCATATTAGGACTTACATGATATGTGTTAAACCAAACCTTGCACAAGTTTGTTCTTTTGACATTCATAATCCTTAGTAAGAATTATAAACACATCTGCTAGTCATCAGGAATCTATTTTTTGCTATACAGTGTATCACAAACAGTGTCATAGAGTAACATAATCTATCTGGGCAATCAACATCTTTATATAATGTTTTTGAGCTGTGATACAGATATAGCTTTGCATTATCTATACAAATATCTCCAATAAATATATACAAGTTAAACTTAAAACTTTATTGGTAAGCATGAACAGACATGAACTGTTTTGACAAGAGCAATACTATATTTAGTTTCATCCTATAGGAGCTAAAATTAGGCTTTCTGGGTGTTGAATGAGAAATAACTACTTGTCTGAGATGTTACTTGTCTTTTATAGATATATCTGGTTCTGTATGACTGTAAAGCTGGTCATTTTTCCTATAAACACCACTTCCTTTAATTTGTCAATGGGGCCGATTTATCAAGCCCCGTATTCCGTGCGAGCCTTCAGGCTCGCCGGAAACAGGAGTTAAGAAGCAGCAATCTTAAGACCACTGCTCCTTAACTCATCCTACACCTCTGAGCGGCGGAAAGCAATCCACCTGATCAGATACGATCTGGTTAATTGACACCCCATGATAGCAGCTGCGAATCTGCAGGGGGCGGCATTGCACAAACATTTCACTAAAAATGCTTGTGCAATAATAAATGCTGACAGCGTATGCTGTCGGCATTTATCGATGTGCGGCGGACATGATCAGCTACAGCGGATCATGGCTGCCCGCACAATGGTAAATCGGCCCCAATGAATGGACGCTTGCAACAAAATATGCTTTGTTCTAGAAGTTCAAACCTTTAGTATGGGAAAAAAAAATTCTGCAGACAGAAAAAGCTTCACATTTCTGCTATTAAATACAGAAACTCTAATGTCCTTATTAGTTGATTGAGTCCTGCGCTAGCCAAAAAGTACATACGTTTCACTTTTGTTGTTGATAAAACCTGGCCTCATTTGAGGATGGATAAAAAACAAAAGAAAGGTAAATGTCTGTTAATTTTCTTTTATTTTACAGGGTCGGCATAATGACTCCGCCCCAGCATTAGTGGTAAATATTTTGAATAATTGCATGTCTTGATTATTGTACCTTTTTGGAGATTCCAATAAATATGTGAATATTGAACAAGATTGGTGAGTGCTGCTGTCTATGGGAACTTTGCTGTATAAGAGAGTGCCAGACTTTCTGTGTGTTTTATATATACAGGTTTCCATCAACTGCAATCGAGAGAATAATTTACTCATAAGCATGAAGATTTACTGACATATTTTACCATGGTGAACTCCAATATCAAAGAAAAATGCATTTCCATTAGAGAATGTGAGGCCTATTTGTCAAAGGTGTGTCGGACCTCTCCATACGCTCTCCATATTCAGCATTGCACCAGAGGCTCTTGTGAGCTGCTAGTGCAACGTGCCCCCTGCAGACTCGCGCCCAATCGGCCGCCAGCAGGGGGGTGTCAATCAACCCGATCGTACTCGATCGGGTTGAATTGTGGCGATCTCTGTCCACCTCATCATAGCAGGCGGACAGGTTATCGAGCAGCAGACTTTAGACCGCTGCTCCATAACTTGCGTTTCTGCCGAGTCTGAAGACTCGCTAGAAACACAGACCCTCAAGCTTCGTTCGGAGCTTGAAAAATGGGCCTCTGTATTGCCAGATTACATGCTAAATATTTATTTTGCTTGTGCGCTAACACTGATGAAAGTAAAATATTATCATGGGTGGGTTAGCACGTGTATTATAAGTTAAAGGAAAAAAGTTAGCAAGAGAGCGAAACACAATGTGCGCTAACTTCAGGACTTCTGATATCGTGACCATCTCCCCATAGACATCAATGGAGTGTGCTTTAAAAAAACCCAAAAAAAACATCACTCACACGCTATCCGACACCGCTTTACAGTTATAGAGCTAAACCTGAAGGTAGTTATGAATATTTTACATTATTTTTTATTTTTAAATATATATTTTTATATATCTGATGATTTTTTTTTCTGTAAAATATATGAGGCCTATTTAAGCCGTCAACCGCAAATACGCTGGAATTCCACAGCGTAATTGTGGTGAGCTTGATTCACCTCATTTATCAAAGCCTACAGACCGGCAAAAGTTGAAATCTGTGACGTAACATACGATCCGCCGGTCTCAGTCCGACACAGATCGATGCTTACGTCATTACAAATGTTCCGAATGCAAATTCAGCACTGTCTGACTACTTTTGCTAGTTATCAAATATCTACCAGGTATGCTCGCCACTATTCCGGCCCAGCGTACCTGCTTTTCAATCTGCCGCCCTGGAGGTGGCGGATGCCATAGGAATAAATGGGAGTCTGAAAGCAGCGAAAGATGATGTTCGCTGCTGCCCGATATCCCATTGATTCCTATGGGAGAATAAAAGTTATTTTTACACCTAACACCCTAACATGTACGCCGAGTCTAAACACCCCTAATCTGCCACCCCGACACCGCCGCCACCTACATTATACTTATTAACCCCTAATCTCCCACCCCCTACACTGCCGCCAACTACATTATACTTATTAACCCCTAATCTGCTGCCCCGACACCGTCGCAACCTACATTATACTTATTAACCCCTAATCTGCCGCCCTGACACCGCCGCCACCTACATTATACTTATTAACCCCTAATCTGCCGCCCCGACATTGCTGCCACCTACATTACACTTATAAACCCCTAATCTGCCGCCCCCACATCGCCGCCACCTACATTATACTTATTAACCCCTAATCTGCCACCCCTTACACTGCCGCCACCTACATTATACTTATTAATCCCTAATCTGCCACCCGGACACCGCCGCCACCTACATAAAAGTATTAACCCCTATCCCGCCGCTTCCCAGAGTTCACCACAACTAAATAAAGTTATTAACCCCTAAACCCCTGGCCTCCCACATCAGTACCACTTACTAAACCTAGTAACCCCTAAACCACCAGCCCCCCACAGCGCCATAAACTAAATTAACCTATTAACCCCTAAACCTAACAATCATCCCTATCTAATAATAAATTTAAACTTACCTTTAGAATTAAATTAAACTATATTAAACTATTAATTAACCAACCCTAACCATTATACTAAAACTACATTACACTATATTAAACTAATAATTAATCTACCCTAACTGTTATACTAAAATTACATTAAACTATATTAAACTAATAATTAACCAACCCTAACCATTATACTAAAACTATGTTACACTATATTAAACTAATAATCAATCTACCCTAACTGTTATACTAAAATTACATTAAACTAAAAATTAAATTAAATATATTATATATTTAAACATCTAACCCTACTCAAATTATTTTAATCTACTATTAAAAATGACTAAGTTACAAAAAACTAACAAACACTAAGTTACAACAAAAAATAAACACTAAGTTACATAAATAAAAAATAATTTATCAAATATTTAAACTAATTACTCCTAATCTAAGAGCCCTATGAAAATAAAAAAGCCCCCCCAAAATAAAAAAAACCCTAGCCTAAAATAAACTACCAATTGCCCTTAAAAGGGCCTTTTGCGGGGCATTGCCCCAAAGAAATCAGCTATTTTACCTGTAAAAAAAAATACAAATACCCCCCTAACAGTAAAAACCCACCACCCACACAACCAACCCCCCCAAATAAAAACCTAATATAAAAAACCTAAGCTCCCCATTGCCCTGAAAAGGGCATTTGTATGGGCATTGTCCTTAAAAA